>NC_133508.1:117567500-117725000 GCF_049354715.1 Callithrix jacchus
CATAGATTTTTATTAACATAACCATTCAGAATGCTTTCACTATTGTGTTAGTGTGAGTTAAAATGAAAATATTTTGTACTATGATTAGAGAAGTCTAGTTTATGTTGCCAAATACAAAGATGTTTGCCACTTCATTTAAGCAGATGTTTTTGTATTCTGTGTTGGCCTCTCATTACTTGAAGGAAAGTATTATTTCTTCGGTACTTAACAAGACTTCCATAGTTCCTTATTATCCTTAAATAAGAATTATAATATATGTCTTTTAGTATATGCTATGCATATCATTTTAATTCAAATTCCTATGATTTACAATGCCTAACAAATTGTATGGGTAAGTATAATTTTTATAATTTTAGCTGGAAAAATAGACACAAATTGCCTTCAAAAGTACAATTATATATAGATATATATCACTTTCAAAAAATCTGTCCAGAAATGTCTCTCTTATTATGATAAATATGGTCCTTAATTATGCCTATATAATAGCTGATTATTTTCTATCTGGCTAAGTTTTGTGACTCATTCATGGTTGTTAAAATTGCTTTCATATTATCTTATAATAAAATATCAAGAAAATAATCAAACAAAAACTTTCAGATTCTCATCCTAATGGCTGAAATAATACTAATAATGGAGATTATTATTTAATTAAGAAATATGGCATGTTTATATGACCTTATATATTTTGACCTAAGTATTTATTCTTCAAACTTAAATGAGACATCACAGATATTCAGCAACTCTTCTTCCCCTAAGACCAGTTCTCAAACCTTTACCAGTTTTTTCTACATTCTATTTCTAGTCTCTCTTTTCTTCCCCACCATGCTTTCTCTCCCCTGGTTTCCCCTTCTCTGCTTTCTCGACTCATCCTTCTCTCTTCTTTCATCCTGCTTCTCTCTCTTCCTCCTCTCTCCTTGTCTCTCTCTCTCTCCTGATAACTTTATGTCAGCTCCATAGATAAATTCTGCCTATTAGATATTAAGTTCCATGAATTCTTATCCCACCGCTTATGTATCTCTCAATCTTTATTCATATTTACAATTTTATCCCTTTACTTTTTATAAAGGAAGTAGAATGATTTGTCGTTCTGTCTTGGGTTCCTATTCAAATCTTTTTCCTGAGTGTTATCTAGTTTCATCACATCACATCTCTTAAGGAAAAATCCTATTAATTAATTCTATTGTTCTGTCTGTCTGCAATGATATCTCTCCACTAGTTGTTCTCTAAATCAAAGAAAGCTGATCAAACATCTTTCATACTAAACCAATATACAAAATCCCTCCCTAATACAATTGCGCTCTAGCTCTTGTCTGCATTAACTACATTTCTTTATATGCATGATTACTATAGTCTTCACTTGCTTTTGCCCTGTGTATTGCTTCATACTGCTTTCAGACAAATCCATATTCTTCACATCAAACCTGATATCACTGAAGTCACCGCCCTAATTATGGGAACACAGTGGTCATGTCTTATTCCTAATTTTAGCCTAACTTGCTGTACAATGTGCCAAGTTATGGTTATAACAACTGTTTTAACAATCTCTTCCATATTCATTTCTAATGATTCTTCTACTTCTTGGATTATTAAGCTTCAGTTTCATTGCCTGGCTTTTCTTTCTCATCTTGCCTTTAAGAATTGTTGTGTTTTAGAGTTCTGCATTTTATTATTTTTAGTTATATTCCACAATCTCCTTCTCCTTAAGATCTATAGTAAACATGAGAACTGCACGGTTAAGTCAATTCTCTCTCCTTAGCTCCAGATTCACATACCAACCAGGGTCTCTTGTTGTATATTCTGCAACAACTTACTCAGCCATCCAAAAGATGATCTTAGTATTCATTTGTATTTTTCTTCCTTTTTCATAATGAGTTCTTCATATTTCAAAAATAAAATTCAAGTATTTTAAATCATCCTTTGGGGAGATATTGAATGATAACATTTTGTAATCAATATTCATCTTGGCTGGGCACAATGGTTCACACCTGTAATCCCAGCACTATGGGAGGCCAAGGGGGGTCAATCACTTGAGGTCAGGAGTTAGAGACCAGCCTGGCCAACATGATGAAACCCTGTCTCTACTGATGGTGCACACCTGTAATCCCAGCTACTTGGGAGGCTAAGGTAGGAGAATCACTTGAACCCAGGAGGCGGAGGTTGCATTGAGAAGAGATTGCACCACTGCACTCCAGCCTGGGTGACAGAGCAAGACTGCATCTTGAGAAAAAAAAAGTTGATCTTGGTGTTTACATGTCTGCTAATAAATTTTCTAGTGTATTATTTACATTTTGGATTATATTTGATTGGTTGGCATTTATGCTGGTATAAAAATTTAAAAATAAGGAAACAATAGAAATAAAAATGATTTGTAAACTCCACACTCTCTTTATACAGGTCTGTTCTTATTTTTTGAGAAAATGAAATTATAGCTGGAGACATACTAACCTATTATTGTGCTATATAATATAATGCAATTGGATATGCTTATGTCCTTATGAGAATGCTAACTGCAAACATAAATGTAAGCAATTTATCATGCACACTCAATAAATTCAGACTGGATTGCACTGAAAAAATATGTGAACACAATCTAAGCAGTCAACAAGAGTATTGCCATCATAGCTAAAACTTAGTCTATTATTAAGGAGATATTTAGCTTAGATCCTAACATAATGACAAGTATTATAAATCTGTATCCCAGAAGAGGCATGTCCAAAACTCAAAGAAAAGCAAAACAGAGTAAACAAGCAGAAAAACAAAATTCAGAACACTCAATAGTGTACTACGACAAAGAGTCTTATTGATAAGTGTTGAATAGGTAGTTCTGCTGATCTTGACCCAGTTTATTCACGTCTGAAAGCTGCTATCAGCTATCTACAATGACATCAACTGGAGCAATTTAGCTTCGTTCTATGCCTTTCTTTTCCTTCATCAGACTTGTCCAAGTATGTTCATTTGAAGAAGTCAGAAACACAAGAGAGAATCCAATTGCACAAGGCTTCTCAAGCCTGTTATTATATCACACTTGCCAGCATCATTTGGCCAAAACAAGTCATATGGCCACAGTCAGAGTGGAAATGTAAAGTTACGTGGGAAAGATAGAGTACAGAGAAGAAAAAGAGCCATTTTTGCAAACTACAGAGCTTCCAATATATTTCTTTAACTCAAATTAAGTGCAAATTATTTGGTCCATGCTTTAGTACATGAGTTCATTTAAACTTTACAGCAATTCTGTGAGATCAGGGCAATTATTGCTATTAATAATTTCTAATATCTTTTATTTTACAAATATGAAACTAAGATTTAGAGAAGATAATTAGCGCAAGGTCACAGAGATTACAAATGGAAAACCTGAGATGTGAACCCAGATAGTCTGACCCTTAAGATTCTTCTTAACCACAATGTTACAGTGTCCACAAAAGCCCAAGTTTAAAAACAACAACAGGCCGGGCACGGTGGCTCAAGCCTGTAATCCCAGCACTTTGGGAGGCCGAGGCGGGTGGATCACGAGGTCGGCAGATCGAGACCAACCTGGTCAACATGGTGAAACCCCGTCTCTACTTAAAATTACAAAAAAAAATTAGCTGGGCACAGTGGCGTGTGCCTGTAATCCCAGCTACTCAGGAGGCTGAGGCAGGAGAATTGCCTGAACCCAGGGGGCGGAGGTTGCGGTGAGCCGAGATCGCGCCATTGCACTCCAGCCTGGGTAACAAGAGCGAAACTCCGTCTCAAAAAAAAAAAAAAAAACAACAACAAGAAAAAAAACAACTCTTTGTACTGATGCTATCGCCTGTTGATGCATGATTGCCATTTTGATTATATCTAAAGAAAAAACATAAAAGCATCAATATACTCATGCAGTTATATGTTATATCTCTTTTTTATTCCTGAAATAATTATAGTCTCTTTTTCACATTTGCAAGGGTAATATATTGCTTGCTTTTTGTTGTTCAATTTGTTTTTGTTTTGTTTTTACATTTTAGGTCTGACAATAAGAAGTTCCATAGCAATACTTGGAATTCATAAATGAATCTCAGAAATTTTATGTCATAATCTCAAGTCTGGTATTAAATTCATCCGACAAACAAGAACTGCTATAGGCCTCAACTTCTAGTATAGAATATAAAGGAAAGAATAGGAAATTCATTAAATCCTTACTACAGGCTTTTCTTGCTTTAAAGTCGAAATCTGGTTTAAGCCTGAATGCTTCCAGCATTTCATAATTTGGCTTGTAATCAGTTACAAGAAAGAAAAAGTAATCACCAAAATGAAGTAGTTTACCATACTGCAACGGGAAACAGCACAGAAATGGGATTTTGTGATAACATCAAAACAAAGGAATGCCTAACAAATATAGTAAAACATTCTTTGTAACTGAAAGCCTGTGCTGTGCAAAATTATAATTTTAAAACTTAAACTCATGAACTCATACACAATATATAATGATAAGTTTACATGTTGAAAATTATATTTGGTACTCAAAATCAAAGCCAAAAAGGAAAACAGGCAAACCAAAAACCCTTCCAATTATATTATATCCTTATTTTATATATTTTTCTTAAAGTAATAAACATGCAATTTACCCATTCCAATAGCTTTCTGGGAATCAAAAAATGACAAGCAAAATTAAGCAGTCTGAAGAACAGGACTGGAATATCTACACAGTATGCGTCCATTGCAGTAACTGAGCCACCCTTGGGGTGATGAAAAGTGGGACTACTTTTTATAGTCCTTTTATAGTATTTGCATTTTTAACAGCTCCTTTAGAAGGTATCTGCTGTGTGAAAGCATTTTATAAATGAGCTCAGAGAATAACAACTTCTAGTTTTTATATCAGCTATAGTCCTTCCAGTTGAGGAGCAGACACAAATTACCTTCCTTAAGATGTTTAACTGACTCCTCAAAGATCAAAAGCTAATAGATTTACTGCTGTTAAATCCTATACAATAGAATTGCTTGTAAACCTGGAACTTAAGTAAGTTAGCAGTGTGGTTTCCTAGGTGTAAATTTAAGAAAATCCCTACTTGGTTCATTTCATCCTACTTTTTATTCTACCAGCTGGTGCCTAGTTCAAGGAAGAATAAAAGTTAGCAGTTGGTTGTCATTTCTTCAAAGGGAGTAATAATACATTAGTATTTTTCTGATCACTGGATCTCCTGAAGTAGAGACCTTTCCAAGTATTGATTAGCTTCCATATTTTCTTACCTATTTTACCATAAATATGGAAGCACGAAGACTGGTATTACAGTACATAGTATATTACCAATTCCAATTGCTTTTAACAATATCCTTAACCGTATTATTAGAAGCAACGGTAGCTTCTAATAATAACAATATTAATATTCTTAAGCTAATGCTGAATTGTTTATCATTCTGACTTACAACTGTTCATTTGTCTATCAAACCCTGTATCTTACAAGTGACTTGAGGATAAAAGCTGTGTCTGCCTATGTTTGTATACCCAGAGGTTTTCATTGTATTAAAGTAAATTCTATTAAATTAGTAATACTACATATTTGTGTCTGCCATTTAAATGTTTTACAAGCCAGGAATAACTGTAGGAAAAAGATTTGAAGATGGGATTTTGAAGTTGGATTACTAACGACTTGGCCATCAATGAAGACCTCACGATTGGTGGTTAGTGGATAATAGATGAAGTACTTAGCCCATGTCATGTTGTAGCAGAGCAATTGTTAAAATATTCACTGGTTATAAACTGGAATAAAATACTGGTGTAAGAGAATGCATTGGCTGGTGCATTGGTTGGTACATTAACTCAGGCATTTGAAAAGTACAGAGGAAGGAGTAATAATAAAGACTATGAAATTGGATGACTGTTGGTGGGTACTATTAAAACACTAGAAAAAAAAGCAATGCAAGGCTGAGAATCAATAATCCATTTAATCAGTGTGTGAGAGCCAAAGGCTCCCTTAGCAGCCTATAAAGAAAGCATATAAATCTGGTGGACAGAAAACAGTAAGGATTAGGCCCAAGTCTTAATAAAAATGCTCCAATAAGTTGAATTATCAACCTTGTCAAGACTTCGTGTCCCAAGAATAGAGCCCTGATTGGAAAGTGTGGTACCTGAGACTTTGCATGGAGACAGCTGAGTCATGTCGGGGGTTAGCAACTTCATAAAAGGGTTGGAGGACACAGCATTGGTCCCTTTTGCCCTTCCATGTCTTCTGCCTTGTGAGGATACAACATTTGTGACCTCCAGAGAATGTAGCAAAAAAGGTGTCATCTTGGGGAGAGCAGCCCTCATCAGATACCAAAATTGACAGTGCCTTAATTTGGGACTTTCTAGAC
Source organism: Callithrix jacchus (assembly GCF_049354715.1). Lineage (NCBI taxonomy): Eukaryota > Metazoa > Chordata > Mammalia > Primates > Cebidae > Callithrix > Callithrix jacchus. The sequence continues at coordinate 117,573,810 of NC_133508.1, forward strand.
TCCCAACTGGCCAAGTAAATTTCTATTATTTATAAGTTACTCAGTCTCAGGTGTTTTGTTATAGCAGCATAAACAAACTCAGCCAATTCCCTTGCCTGATCTTGGTAGTAAATTGGAATAGGTAGCACACACAGTTGGCGAAGGCATGGTGACCAGAGAATTCAACCCTCAGAGAACATAGTCTGTGTAGCTTCCTGAAGTGAGTCACACTGACTAGCAGAAGTGCTATATGAAGTATGGAGAACGCTGCATGGACAGTAAAGGAGGCAGATGGTGGACATCAGTTTTGGTCCCAAGGTCAGCAGCAGTGGCATGATTCTAGTTTGTCCCACTAATCTTCCTTGTATGTTTCCCCAGGAAAGGAGACAAATCAGGATCTTGGAGAATCCTTGTCTATATAGGCTAAGATTTTTTTTTTTTTTTTTTTTTTTTTGAGACGGAGTTTCACTGTTGTTACCCAGACTGGAGTGCAATGGCACGATCTGGCTCACCACAACCTCCGCCTCCTGGGTTCAAGGAATTCTCCTGCCTCAGCCTCTTTAGTAGCTGGGTCTACAGGCATGCACCGCCATGCCCAGCTAATTTTTGTATTTTTAGTAGAGGCGGGGTTTCACTATGTTGACCAGGATGTTCTCGATCTCTTGACCTCGTGATCCACCCGCCTCGGCCTCCCAAAGTGTTGGGATTATAGGCGTGAGCCACCACACCCGGTCTTATGCTAAGATTTTAAAAAGCAAGTAGATCTATGTGGCCCAATGAGTGGATTATAATGAAGTAAGTGCTGTTAACGCAGATCTCCCCTCTAAGATTTTGAGGCATTCAATCAGCACGGCTATCATGAGGTCTCCCTTGAGAAGGTCCATGAAAAGCTACCACCAAAGTCTAAACAACACCCCTCCTAATGGTCCACCATACTGGAGGGAGCTTCTTTGCCCAAGTTTCAACTCCCTTCCCTGGGACAGCCTTTATTCAATAGCTAGTCTATGTAGGGGTACAAAATATTGAATTTCCTGTCTTGATTTGGAAGCTCTGAAGACCATCCCAGCTCAAGAACTCCCTATGGAATCAACTAAATCTTCTGTTGCACTGTATCATGGTTCAACTTTCCCCTTGGCCGGGCCCTGCACCCACGATTTATTAAAAATGTCATTTTTGTGTGCGATTCCTAAAACAAATGCAAAGCTCTTCCTCAGCATTCATTTTAAGAAATTCAACCTAAGAAACTTTGCAACTAATTTTTAGACTTATCATTTGGTGACAATCTTTTTATATCAAATCTGATTTTCTTTTTCTACCTAGTACTACATATTGTATATGTGTTATAATTTAACAATGTATGCTGTTTGAAAATTTTTGTCCTACAGATCTTGATACTCTTAGCATTTCTAGGCAAGGGCATAGTTATACCTCAGACTACATCCTAGCTCTATAGCCATTAATAAGTCATTTCAACACTTAAGTCTTATAGTCTCATTGGTCTCATTTTTCAAAATGTAAAATGTTTTCTACGTATCAGTGTTTGAGAAGATTGAGCTAATCTTAAAAAAATTATCTTAATATTAGTCAAGCAGGTAGATAGCTTGAGCTCAGGAGTTCGAGACCAGCCTGGGCAAAAGGGGAAACCCTGTCTCTACAAAAAAATCATCCAACTGTGGTGGCATGTTCCTGTGATTCCAGCTACTTAGGAGGCTGAGGTGGGAGGATCGCTTGAGCCTAGGAGGCAGAGGTTGCAGTCAATCTTAATCACCCACTGTACTCCAGCCTGGGCAAAAGAGCAAGACCCTATCTTAAAAAAAAAAAAAAAAAAAAAAAAAAAAAACGAAAGAAAGAAAAAACTATATTTTTAAAAATTAGAATAAGAACTCAATATTCTTTCCACTTCTTCTCCAAGGTTCAAAGTTTATTCTCCCTCTTTTTAAAAGAAGAAAGGGAGGTGACTTCCTCTTTTCCCTGTATAGAAGCAGAGAAAATTCATTGTTTAATGATTAATAATAATTGGTGTATGGGTCACACCTTTTGTGGGCATATAAGCTAAAATTAATAAGTATAAATATTAAAAACCAAACAGTATTTCATTAAATGAAAAATAATATATTTAGCCATCTTATTTTTTATGCATACTTAAGTTGTTTCAGATTTGTAACTATTAGGAAAAAAGCTGTTATGAACATTCTTGTACACATATTTTGTTGATCATATGTCCTCATTTCTGGAGGGATATATGATTAAAAGCAAAATTGCTGGGTCACAGAAAAGTTACATTTTCGGTTTATGCATGTATTGGTAAACAGCTTTTTTTTTTTTTTTCTTTTTTTTGAGATGGAGTTTTGCTCTTGTTACCCAGGCTGGAGTGCAATGGCGTGATCTCGGCTTACCGCAACCTCCACCTCCTGGATTCAGGCAATTCTCCCGCCTCAGTCTCCTGAGTAGCTGGGACTACAGGCGCGCGCCACCATGCCCAGCTAATTTTTTTTTTTTTTTTTGTATTTTTAGTAGAGACGGGGTTTCACCATGTTGACCAGGATGGTCTCGATCTCTTGACCTCGTGATCCACCTGCCTCGGCCTCCCAAAGTGCTGGGATTACAAGCATGAGGGTAAACAGCTTTTAAAATAATTTTACCAATATGCACACCCACCAATATGAAAGTATTCTACTTATTTTACATATTTAGCAATACTTATTTATTCTACTTTTGACAGATATTTATTTTTAAATGCTTTAAAAATATTCTGCATTATTTTATGGCTTTCACGGTATTGATTCAGTTAGTCATGATCTTACTACTGTTTATTTGAAGGTGATGTTTCTTACTTCTATGGCTACTTTTAAGATTGTTTTTCAACAGTGTGACTGACATGTACTTAGATAATTCTTTTGGTTTGTTTAATTAACTTTTAACAAATTATTCTGCTTGTGGTTTTCTGATCTTTTAAATCTGGAATGTGATATATTTTCATGTTTTTAGAAAATTTTCAGCTTTTAATTTTTTAAATATTGCATTTGATCTAATTTCTTCCTCCTTCCCTTCCAAGATTTTAATTCCAGGTTGCGGTAGATTGAAAATGTAGTCATCTTTTATTGTCGTCTATACATTCATGCAGGTCATTCACACTTTTTGCAAGAAGATTTCATTGCTCCTCCCACTAGGAGTGAAATCTGTTTCTCTTCTCTTTAAATCTGGACTTGGCTGTTTGAATGACTTCAGACATTGGACAATTTTGGTCCAAGTTAATGCTTGGAAAACACTTGAGACTTAGAGCTTTTCCTCTTACATGCTTAGAATCCTGAGATAATCATGTAAATAAATCTGAGTTGATCTCCTGGAGAAGAAAAGGCCAGGAATAGGAGACACAAGATGCTCCAACCAATAGTTGGCTATTCACCATCAGACAGGCTGCCAAATACCAGACCTGAGAAACTGTCCTAGATTCAGATGCATAAAATCTAGCCCAGAAGAGATCATTCAAGCTTGCCCAGACTCAAAGAACCATTCAGTCAACCCACATAATTGTAAAGAAATAATGAATGGCTGTTGTTCTAAACAGTAAGTTTGGTTGTAGTAGGTTAGTAGCAAAATCTAAAATTCTCTGTGCTCCAAATATTTTATACTTTACATCCTCCTTTTTATTCTCTTTTTTTCATTTTCTAGTTCAAATTGGATAATTTTTATTGATCTGTGTTTGAGTTCATTCTTTTTTCTATATCAGTTGTTAAATCAATCCAAATGAGTTCTTAAATTTAGATATTACACACTTCAATTCTAGAATTTACATCTGATTCATTTTGATAGATTTTATTCTCCATACACTTCATCCATTTTCTTCATTTTCCCTCTTTTTAATCTATTAATGATGCTATTTTAGTTATTGCTGCTAACTCTAATCTCTGGACCATGTTAGGTTACGCTTCAATTGTTTATTCTTTCTCTTGATTATTAATCACATTTTTCAATTTTGGCATATTGTTATGGAATGAATGTTCGTGTATTTCTCTCCCAAATTTATGTGTTGAACTCCTAACCCAAAAGGTTATATTAGGAGGCCATTGGGTGGTGATTATGCAGAGCCTTCATGAATAGAATTCGTACCTTTATAAAAGAGACCCCAGAAAGCTAGCTCCTCCCTTCCCCCCCAAGTGAGGACAAGCAAGAAAGCATCATCTATGAACCAGAAAATGTGCCTTCATCAGATATTTAATTTACTATCAACTTGGTCTTTGACTTCCAAGCCTTCAGTACTATGAGTGATAAATTTCTATTGCTTATAAGCTACCCAGTCTCTGGCATATTGTTATAGAAACCCAAATGGATTAAGACACATGTTCAGTATATTTTTTTATTTCAAGCCAAATGTTATTTAAAAAATCTGTATATAGTAAGAGAATATCTTCTACCCATAAATATTCTACTCTTTCCTCTTGTAGTAAAATAGTATGAGAGGATGACTATTGCAATCAAATCAAAACTGATCTGGGTTAGGACTGCGTTAGTTCCGTTTTAGTAAAAATCTAGTAAAATTTCTGTCCTTTAACTTTTAGCTTCTTTAGTGCTCAGTTTATGAAAGTCCAAAAGCTGTCAGTGTTGTAAAGAGAGATTGTGTTTAATTGCTTACCCAGCCCAGCAGCATGGCTTTGGCTTCTGGACTACCCCTAGACTTCCCGAGTACCCAAATTCAAAAATGTCCCTTGAAGAAAACCAACTTTTTGGGGGCACTCCTTTCATTTCCAATACATTTATAATTTCTGTGAGAGCATTAAAAGTGATAATTGTTTTAATAAATATACAGAATGTTTTTAGGGAAGAAATATTTTTCTCCATCTAGGCTAAACACTCTATGTAAACAGAAATTAGTTTGTTTTCTCTACTGGATGATAAATGATGAAAGATAGATGATGATGATAGACAGATAGATAGATAGATAGATATAGATAGATAGATGATGATGATAGATAGATGGATGATAGATAGATAGATGATAGATAGATAGATAGATGATAGATAGATAGATGGTAGATAGATAGATGATAGATAGATAGATAGATTATAGATAGATTATAGATAGATAAATAGATGATAGATAGATGATAGATAGATGATAGATAAATAGATGATTGATAGATAGATAGTAGATAGATGATAGATAGATGGTAGATAGATAGATGATAGATAGATGATAGATAGATAGATGATAGATAGATAGATAGATGGTAGATAGATAGATAGATGGTAGATAGATAGCTATAGGATGTTCTTCACTATATCTTTAATTGCCTTGTTTATCTCCTATCCTTTAAATATATTTGATCTTAGATAGATAGATAGATGATAGATAGACAGATGATAGATAGATGATAGATAGATGATAGATAGATAGATGATAGATATATAGATAGATAGATGGTAGATAGATAGCTATAGGATGTTCTTCACTATATCTTTAATTGCCTTATTTATCTCCTATCCTTTAAATATATTTCATCTTAGTATTTGTCTAGTCTCCCGTTTTTTTCTCTGCTCTTGTTAAATTGTCTCTACATCATTTCTAAGGCAGAGATCTTACACATAATCTCAGCAAATCATTTTTATACAAGCTATTTCTAATCCTTTATCTCTAACATTTTCTCTTTTTTTAGTTTCACTCTTCATGGTCAAGCTTGTTTATTAAATGCCCCACCTGGATATACTACCAGTTTCTCAAATTTTAGCTGCCAGGGAAAGAGATATACTTGTTAGTGATAGATAGCCACTGGATAGATTTCAGTAGGCTTCATGCCTCCTACCTCAACATTTCTAAAAGGAATAAACTTAGAAGCAACAATCTGGTTTTAAGTTCACGGAAAACAACAGAAAATCATTTTCAAGCTCAACATTCATATAAATCACCTCATTCATTTCCTGAAAATATTTAGTAGCACTTATTACATAAGAAACATCATTCCAAGTTATGACAATAAATTAGTGAACAAAACATACATAAATCCTTTTCTTGTGAGATTTACATTGAATCAAGGGAGACAGACAATAAAAAAATAACTAATGAATAAGTATGCCACATAAACATACTATATAATGTTAGAGTATGATAAGTCCTATAAAAAGTAAATAAGCAGTCCAAAGAAGATTGGGGTACTGAGTGTAGGGCTCATTAAGAAGTGAAATTTGAGCAAAGACTTGAAAAAGGTGAATGAGGAGTCTATGAGTCAGGTTTCTACCATAGAAATAGAATGAATAGGCTATTAAATACTCTACAAGAGTGGGGCAGAGAGGGAGAGAGAATATGATGAGACAGACAGTTAGATAGATGTATATGTGTGTGGATTTATATGTGTCTGTGTGTATTTGGCCCTCATTATTTGCAGATTCCGGATTTGTGAATTCACCTACTCAATAAAATTTACTTGTAATCCCAAATTAATATAATAAAAATCAATAATAATGGCAGTTTTGTTGTCATTCATGGAAATGCACAGAGCGGCAAAAAGTTTGAGTCACCCAACACGAATGTTCCCAGGTGAGGTCAAACAAGGCAACACTATGTCTCCTTGTATTAGCTCTTCTATTATAAAAAAGTATCCTCTTCATGGTATATTTAGTGCCATTTAAAAAAATGTTTGTCCTCTTTTTGCTGGCAATTTCACTGTTTAAAATGTCCCTCAATGTAAGGTGCTATCTAGTACTCCGAAGTGTAAAACGTCTATGATATGCTTTGAGGAGAAAATATGAGTATTACATAAGCCTCATTCACACATGAGTTACAGTGCTATTGGCTGTGAATTCAACATTAATGAATCAGCAATGTATGTTTTTATTTGTTTTTAACTGTTTTATCTTTGTTTTAACCAACCAACCAAACAGCAGTGAAGCCATATATATTTTTAAAGGTGTCTTTAAACAGGGACACACATAAAATAAAGGTATGAATTGATTGGTTGATGGGAATGTTGTGACTAATACTTAACCTTGTATTTCCCATAGGAGCCATGGTTTAGTATTGGTTAATCCAGTGTTCATGGTGACTTTATAGAGCACTACCACCATGAATAACAAAAACTGAATATATATATATATATATATATATATATATATATATATATTGTATTAGTCAGGGTTCTCTAGAGGGGCAGAACTAATAGAATATATATATATATCTGTTTTCATATATATATATGAAACAGAAGTTGATATATAAATCTGTTTTCATATATATATATATGAAACAGAAGTTGGAACTCATTATGGTTAGGAAATGTGATGTGACTCACATAGTGGTGTGTTTTTTACTCTAGATTGTATCTTCATCATTGTATCATTGTCCCAAAACTGAAGAACATAGAGTTTGATGTTCATGGGCAGGAAGCATCTAGCATAGGAGAAAGATGTAGGTTTGGAGGCTAGGCCAGTCTCTCTTCTCACATTCTGGCTGCTTATATTCCAGCTGCACTGGGAGCTGATTAGATTGTGCCCATCCAGATTAAGTTATGGTTTGCCTTTCCCAGCCCACTGACTCAATTGTTAATCTCTTGGGTAATACCCTCACAGACACATTCAGAATCAATACGTTGTATCCTTCACTCCAATCAAGTTGACATTCAGTACTAACCATCACATATATATATATGGGGGTGGAGACAGATTGTGTGTTGCTATTGCAATTGCAATTGCTTACAAGGTATTTGGGCTGGCTAGGGTAATCTCCTTTACTTAAAATCAGCTGACTTTAGATATCAATCATATCTAGAGGACACCATCACAGCAATGCTTAGATTAGTGTTTGATTGAATAACTGGGTACTATAGCCAAGTCAAGTTGACACATAAAATTGACCATCAGAAATAAATCTGAAGATCTGAAGGTATTTGCAAAAAAGACTATTTCAGATAGAGCAACAGAAGGTGAGCTGTTATAAGGACTTTAGTTCTTACTCTGAGGGAATAGGGATTTATTGCATGGTTTTCAACCAAGATAAGCTTATGATTAATCTGACTTATATCTTAACATAATCAATTTGGCTGTGGTATTGACAACAGAATAAAGGAAAACAAGCACAGAAACAAGGAAAACACTTAGGTAAGATATTATAGACTTTGATCAGGGTGGCAGTAGCAATAGTGATGAGAAATTCTCAAATTCTGGATATATTTTTTAGCTATTGTCAAGAAGATCTGAGAGAAGGGAGGACTGGGAAAAGAGACTAGTCATAAGAGGTTTCAATGAGTTTTGTCATGACTAACTAGAAGAATGGGATTTTTTTAACTACAATGAGTAAGAGTTTGATTAAAGGTGGTTTGGACTGGGAAAGAAATCAGAGGTATGGCTTTGAAATGTCTTATAGATAACTGAAACATAGAGGACCATTGTATATATATATATATATATATATATGAATTTAGAATTAGGGATCCATAATTTGATCTTCATTTTGGAGTCTGCAATTTACAGATGACATTTTTAATCCATTACACTGATGGTAATGGATTAAAAGAGAAGTCAGCAAAAAGGAAACGACTTAGGGACTAAGCCTTGGGATACTTCAGTGATAAATGGTTGGGGGGACAAATGCCAAAAAAGACAAGGAAGCGTGTACATTGGATGTTGGAAAAAAAATAAGACCTGGAAGCCAACTGAAGCAAGAGATTTTTAGGAGGAGAGATGGTCAAGGGTTCAAATGTGGCTAATAGTTAATTATGAACAAATAATTGCTTCTTGGATTTAACAATGTGGATATCACTGTAACCTGGCTAAAACATAGAGACTGAATTCTATTTATAATGATGTTAAGAGATCATGGGAAGAGTGAAAACATACAGAGTGAATAAAAACAACTCTATTAGTTTTGCTGTAACATCATGTAGATAATCAATTTCATTGGAAACATAAGATTTTATTATTGGTGGAAGGGAATAACCTCCTTCACAGCCAGACTCACTGGATGCCGGTCTCTGAATACTCTATACTTCAGCAACAAGGTTGTTGCTCATATAGTTACAGGTAACTAGAATGATCTCTACCTTTCAAAATATCCTTTCCTACTCAATTCATCTTGTTAAAGCCATCTTATTAATTAATCCTCTCATAATTATCTGAATTTAACTTGATTTCCCCCTTCTTTAAGTCACAGTCTATATGGTTACTTTTTGTTTCTTTCCTTATCTCCCTCCTAGGTATTTGAAGGCAGGAAATTTTTCTTTATTATTATTATTTCAACTTTTCTTTTAGATTCAGATGCCCGTGTGTACCTGCTGTTTACCTTCCACTTAGAATGCATTTGATTTTCTGTTTCTGAGTTAGTTCACTTAGAATAATAGCCTCTAGCTCCATTCAAGTTGCTGCAAAATAATATGACTTTGTTCTTTTTTACAGATATGTACTATTTCATGGCATATATTTACCGTGTTTTCTTTATCCAGTCAACCAGTGATAGATACTTACACAAGTTCCATGATTTTGATATTGTGAGTAGTGCTGCAATAAACATACAAATGCAGATGTCATTTTGTATATTGATTTATTTTCCTTTGAGTAGATGCCTAGTAGTGAAATTACTAGACTTAATAGTAGCTCTATTTTTAGTTCTTTGAGAAATCTTCATACCCTTTTCCACAGAAGTTGAACTAATTTACATTCCCACCTACAGCGTATAAGCATTCCCTTTTCTCAGCATCCAGGCCAACATCTGTTGTTTTTGACTTTATAATAATAGTCATTCTAACTGGTATAAGATGATATCTTATTGTAATTTTAATTTGCATCTCTCAAAGGCAGGAAAGTTTTCTTCTTCATCATTGTATTCTTCTTAGCACCTAGCATGATGCCTTGCATAAAGTAGGTTTTGAATACTTGTTTGCCAGATGAATGAGTAAACATTCATGACAGTTTCTATTTGCTGGATAAATAACCACCCTGGAAAAAAAATTGGCATAAAAATTTAGTATGTGTTTTGACTAATCTTTGTAAGGATAATATTAAAACATTAAGTTTTAAAAACATGTAGCCATTGTTATTGAGATTTGCATTGTTTAATTAATTTGCTATATTATATTTTCTAATAATATCTTCAATTAGATCCATTTTGCCTTTTTGCATTTATGTGGTTATATTTAACTAAGGCCCCCATTCAATCTGCCATTACAAGAAGAGTTTTATGGCATAATGAACAACTTCATTTCCTGAAATTTTTAAAATAAGTTAAAACAAACTAAAATTCATTGATATGATTCATTAATAATCATGTTTATCTTAATATTTTATTACAACTTTGTAGATGGCATAAATTTAATTTCCAACAATTGTATTTTTTTACATAAATAAATATATACAATAAATAGATTAAAGGAAGCATAAAAGATCTGAAAACTCTAGTCATAGTAATTAGATAATTTTGTTTAAAAACAAAATAAGTTCAAAAGGACTTTATCATACATAATTATGTGAATCAAATTTATTTTGGTTTCTAGTAATAGAAGCAGATTATGGCTAACGTCAGCTTTCCAAAAGGGATATTTGTTAGAAGGAAACAGAAGCTAGAACTCACGATGGTAAGAAAATGTGACCTGACTCACATGGTGCTGTGTTTTTTCTCTAGAATATCGTCAAATATGATTCGACTCCAGCAATGCCACAATTTCACGTTCAGATGTTTCAAAAACATCTGATTAGCTTAGCTCTGATCGATTAGCTATAGCAAGATAGCAAATTTTGTCCATTAAAAGTTTACCTCTGTGAATCTGGAGTAGTTTCTATAAAAGCGGGAATCAGTTATAGTGAGAGATGCCACTTTTAGAAATAAATGTTAAAATAGTCTTTTGTAAGATTTTAAATTGTAAAGTAAATTTACTATATGTTGACTTATTTTACTTCCCTATTAATGTTTTTAATGAGAATTCATCTCATTTATCTATTTTTTCATTCATTAATTTATACACCAAGCAACTCAAGCATGTAGCCTCTGTATTAGGCATTTGACTAGGCTCTAGGGATAGAGATCAATGACAAAAGTGTTAACCTTCAAGGAGGATCTAGTTGAGTAAGTATCTGGACACAATGTAAAATATGGACACAAATATTTATAGCATAATATTACAACAAAATTCATGGAAATGTCTGGGAAAACACACACAAAAAAGTACATTTCTTGAGGTATACTTTTAACTCTCAAAACTCATAAGATCACTAATTTTTCCAATGATGGACATCAAGCAGCCTTAAGATCCTAAATCATTTTCAATCACTTTCAAGTATTTCATAAGAACTGAGACAGTAATCTGAAATGAAAAGTTTGAAATCCCATTACCATTCCTTAAGCTTCTCAGTCTTAACGGAAAAAAAATTTTTTTGATGGTACTTCTTCAGTTCTACAAAATGATTAATGGCAGAATATTACTGGAGTTTAAATATTTCTGAGAGAGCAATTCTTCACTCCCTGCTGTTTACAAGTAAAACACTGTCTACAAATAATACATTACATTAGCTGTCCTCTTTATCATAAAGCCATGTTGAATACTTGTAACATTTATAAAAAGACACCAACTGATTGCAAGATGAGCGTTACCCTTGAGCAAATTATGAACACATTTATTTCAGTCTTATGCGTTTGAAACTAATTTTCTGGTAATATCAAAAGTGTTCATAGAATTAATTTCCTGTCAGTTCAGCAGTATTCAAGTGAATATTTTATGATTTTGCATTAGCTGTATTTGTCTAGAGTTGTGACATGATCGAGTCATTCTCTAAGGGAAACACATTAATAATTAAACTCTGTCCAATGTGGAGTGCTAGAGATGACAGCATAATTGTACATTTCCAGAGACCGTTTCACAAGGCAGAGACGGAGAATTGCCCTGCCACCATTTAAATGTCAATTTAGAATTTCTTTAAAAACTAAAACAGTGCTTCAGAAAAAAAAGGAGGGGGTAGAGAGGATGTTAAATTTGGAAATTGTTCTCTTTACTTTTTCTTTACTTTAAAATGTAAGCTAAATGCAAATAGTCTCCTTCATTCTTTCCTTCTCATGCTGAATAAACTGTCAGTTACAAATTCTTTCTTTTAACAATATAACATCCTCAATGGTCTTTGAACCAGGACTGTTTAAATGATAAATACTACTTGCATAGATTAGCTCCGTAGGAAATAGTACAGCTGACATGAGAAACTTTGATTGGTTTCAGCGCTTATAGTTGAGTCCTTTTTAACTTAGAAAACTTCAGCAATAATTTAGGATTTTAATCTACTTCCCAGTCAAATAGTTGTGGATGGATCACTATATGTGTTCTTATTTATGCTTCCTATTCTGATTCTTAAAGTAAAGTTATGGGATTTTTAGAAGTGAGATTTTAAAAATTTCTAAGGCCTATATATTATACACATTAAAACTCACACTTCTGTTTCCTTCCTAGACAAACTGTGGTTAAAAATTGTGACTGAAGAAAATTTAATAAAATTGAATTCAACAGAAACCAAGACTAGAGGCATGAATATGATCCCAAAATAATTTCAGTTGAAGTGAAGTTTGCTGGTGAACAGTCTAGAAGCTAACTCCCGAATGAATGAACTTCAGTTTATTTCAGACACTCACATTTCCGAGCAATAAGAGATACTCTCTCATTATCTAATATTGACTGAACAATAACACAGTTTATCCCACTTCCTTGAACTTATCCTAAGGAAATAATACTAAGTAATCTTACCACGTGGAGTTCATGACAGCATGATTTCTAAAAGGACAAAAGAAGAAATTAATTTAGCTCAATAGATAAAAATATTGTTAAACAAATATGATGTGTTTATATCATTAAATATTCTAATGCTGCAAATAAGAACATGCAGTGACTAGAAAATTGTTCACTCATCTACTTTTTCATTTATTTATTCATTCATTCATCTAATAAATATTCATCAAATGCATATTAAATGCTAGGAGGTAGGGCAGTGAAAAAAGCAACACCCCTAGTTTCATGAAGCTAGCATTCTAGAAGGGAAAGCCTGACAATAAATATATGAAGATGTAATGTTCCAGGACAGATTAAAAGCTATGAAGAACAATCAAGTAAATATAAAAAATGAATTGGGCATACAGCTATCCAGATGGGTAGACAGTGAAGACTTCTAGAGTTGAAAGTAACAAGTCAGGCCCTAAGGCATTTGGAGGCAGGGCACCCTAGGGTGAGAGATTAGGAAACTTGAAGCCTGAGGTAGACACTGACCATTTTAAAGTGAGAAAGAGCATCAATAAATCCAGGCTACTGCAGTGGGTGAGGAAGGAGGTGTCAATCAAAGGAAAGATCAGAGAGCAGCCACCAGCATTTAGTACATAGATGCCAAGGGGGAGGGCTCAGGTCTCCATTCTGAGCCAGATGGGGAGTCTCTGGAGAGTTCTGAGAAGAGGACTGGAATGAGACTTTTGAAAATGATACTTCCATGATATGCTAAGTGGAATATAAGCAGTTTAAAAAGCAATATATACAACTTATAATGTGCAATGAGGTATTTGTTGGATTTTAGTTTTGTATTTTACTTCCCCCTCTGAATTCTTAGCTCCAAGATGGCAGAAACATGCCTATTTTCTCAACTCTCTCTAACCAGTACTTGGCAACTGCCTGGCTAATGTAACACACAAAGAAAAATTTGTTGGTTGAAGGAATGGGTCCATGAATAAACATTTTTTAATATTTTAAAGGCTACATATGCAGGCATACCTCACTTTATTGTGTTTTGCTTTACCGCACTTCACAATAATTGCATTTTTTTAAACAAATTGAAGATCTGTGGCAATCCTGACTAGCAAGTCTATCAATGCCATTTTTCCAACATCATGTGTTTACTTCATGTCACTGTGTCACATTGATTAGTTGCACAATATTGCAAACTTTTTCATTATCTGTTCTTCTGTTGTGGTGATCTGCGATCAGTGATCCTGGATGCTACTATTGTAACTGTCTTAGGAAACCACGAACCATGCCCACCTAAGATGATAAATTGAAAAATGTCTGTGTTCTGACTGCTGCACTGAAAACCATTCTCCCGTCTCTCTTTATCTCTGGGGCCTCCCTATTTCCTAAGAAACAACAATATCAAAATTGGGCCAATTAATAGTCCTACAATATCCTGTAAGTGTTAAATAAAACAAAGGGTCACACATCTCTCACTTAAAATCAAAAGTTAGGAATGATCAAGCTTAGTGAGGGAGGCATGTCAGAAGCTAAGACAGGCCAAAATCCAGGCCTTTCGTGCTAGTTAGCCAAGTGGAAAATGGAGAGAAAAAGTTCTTGAAAATATTAAATATGCTTCTCCAGTTAACATATAAATGATAAGAAAGTGAAACAGTCTTATTACTGATATGGAGAAAGTTTCAATGGTCTGAACAGATCAAACCTGCCACAACATTAGGTTTAACCAAAGCCTACTGCAAAGCAGGTGCTTAATTCTCTTCAATTCTGAGAAGGCTGAGATAAATAAGGAAACCACAGAAGGTAAGTTTGAAGATGGCAGAATTTGGTTCATGAAGTTTAAGGAAAGAAACCATATCTATAATATAAAAGTACAAGGTGAAGGAACAAGTGCTGCAGCAAGTTATCCAGAAGATCTAGCTAACTGATGAAAGTAGTTATACTGACAACACATTTTCAGTGTAGAAAAAGTAAGCTTCTATTGGAAGAAGATGCCATCTAGAGCTCCTTTAGAGAGGAAAAGTCATTGCCTGGCTTCAAAACTTCAAGAACAGGCTGACTCTTGTTAGGGGCTAATGCAGCCAGTGGCGTTAACATGAAGCCAATGCACATTTATCACTTTGGAAATCCTCAGGCCCTTAAGAATGATGTTAAATCTATTCTGCCTGTACTCTATAAATAAAACACCAAAGCCTAGGTGACAACACAACTGTTTATAGCATGGTTTATTGAATATTTTAGGCCCACTATTGGGATCTACTGCTCCGAAAAGAAAAAAAGATTTCTCTCAAAATATTAGTGCTCATTTACATTGCATCCGGTCACCCAAAAGCTCTGATGCTGATGTACAAAAAAATTAATGTCATTTTCTTGCCTACTAACACAACATCCATTCTGCAGCACATGGATCAAGAAATAGTTTCAACTTTCAAGTCTTATTTTTTAAGAAAAACATTTTGTAAGGCTATAGCTGCCATAGATAGTAACTCGTCTCATGCATTTGGGAACAGTAAATTGAAAACCTTCTGTAAAGCATTCACCATTCTAAGTGTCATTAAGAACATTCATTACTCATAGAAAGAGGTCAAAATAACAACAATAGTAGAAGGTTGTTAGAAGTTGATTTCAACCATCATGGATGACTTAAAGTGGTTCAAGATTTCAATGGAGGAAATAACTGCAGAATATGGTGAAAATTCCAATAGAACTGGAATTAGGAGTGCAGCCTAGTGGTGTGAGTGTATTTCTGCAACTGCATGACAAAACTTGAAGGGATAAGGAGTCACTTCCATGGATGAGCAAAGAAAGGGGTTTTTTGAGATGAACCTCACACCTGATGAAGAAGCTGTGAACATTGTTGATATGGCAACAAAGATAAAGAATATTTCATAAACTTAGTTGATAAAAAAGTGTCAGAGGATTTACTCCAATGTTGCAAGTTCAACTGCGGATAAAATGCTATCAAACAGCATCTCATACTACAGAGAAATCTTTTCTGAAAGAGTTAATTGATGCAGCAAACTTAATTGTTGTTTTAAGAAATTGCCACAGCCAACCTAACCTTCAGCAACTACGATGCTGATCAGTCAGCAGCCATCAACATGGAGGCAAGACCCTCCACCAGTCATTTGTCACATAATGATATTTCAGCCACCAATGGAGAGCATACAGAATGGTACTCCCATTCTATATGAATGAAACAGATACATTCCTGTTGCTTAGTGACAGCATAGCTATCTTAGTATCATAACAGAATGAATCACTCACATTTTTGTGGTGATGCTGGTGTAAACAAACCTACTGTACTGCCAGTTGTATAAAAGTATAGGATGTATAATTATGTAGAGTACATAATAGTTGATATGTAATACTTGATAATAAATGAATATGGTTTATGTATTTATTATACTACAGTTTTTATTGTTATTTTAGATTGCAATCTTTCTCTTTATAAAAAGAAAGTTAACTATAAAACCGCCTCAGATAAGTTCTTCAAGAGGTACACCAAATAAGGCCTTCAGGATGACAGCTTCATGTATGTTATTGCCCCCTAAAGGCCTTCCAGTGGAACAAGATGCAGAGGTTAAAAGAGTGATATTGATGATCCTGAGCCTGTGTAGGCCTACACTGATGTGTGTGTTTGTGCCCTAGTTTTTAACTAATGTCAAAACTAAAAATTACATATTTAGAAGTAGAAAAAACTTATAGAATATATAAAGAAAATAATTTTGTACAGCTAGACAATGTTTTTGAAGCTACATGTCATTACAAGAGTTGAAAAGTTTAAAAACTTTAAAAGTTTATAAAGTAGAAAAGTTACAGCTAAAGTTAATTTGTTACTAAAGAAACACATTTAATTAATTTAGTGTAGCCTGAGCGTACAGTGTTTATAAAGTCCTCAGTCGTGGATAATAATGTCCTAGACATATAGATTGATTCACCACTCACTTACTGACTGACCCAGAGTAAATTCCATTTCTGCAAGCTCCATTTACAGTAAGTGCCCTATAAAAGTGTACCTTTTTTTAACCTTTTATGCTGTATTCTTAGTATATGTTTTCTATGTTTAGATACACAAATACCACTGTGTTACAAATACACTGAGTATTGCCCACAGTACTCAGTACAATAACATGCTATACAGATTTTTAGCCTAGGAGCAGCAGGCTGTAAGAGGAGCCTAGGTATGTAGTAGGTGATATCATCTAGATTTGCGTAAGTACACTCTGTGATATTCAGACAAGAATGAATGTCTAACAACGCATTTCTTAGACTGTATTTCCATCTTTAAGGGACATGACTATAAATATATATATATATATTCCATAGTTTCAAAACTTTCTTAGATTTATATACTAGGAATAAAATAGTACTAAAGATAATCTAGGTAACTTAAAGTCTTGAAATTTTAAATTTACTTTAGCAGAGAAATATTAGAAAACTATTTCTCGGAATTCACTTATTTAGAGCTTAGAAATGGCATTGACATTTTCTGTTTGCTGTAAACAGCGTAAAAAAAGGTTTGCAAAAAAGGTGAACTTGCAAACAAAAATCCAAATGACATGTCTGCTTATTTCTTTTTAAACAAATCAGCTTCAAGCACTGTAAAACCACAATTTACAAAACCTCAAACTCTCAGCATACTCAGTCTTAGGAATTGTGATTGCTGCTTTTATTTTGTTTATTCAGCACCATTTTCTAGAAGAAAGAGGCAAATGACAAAAATACCCCCAGGAAATTTTTGGAATTTATTCAGAAAAATATATTCCAGACTACATTATGCTGTCAAAACACATTCCCACCTTTCTCCAATGTCTACATCTACATTTACACAACTATGCAGTCATTGCCAATGTTTCAAATAAACTAGAAGTCCTAGATTTTATTCTGACCATTGTACTAGACTAATTTAGACAAAAATGTAAAACACAAAATTTTAGAATTATCTTCTCTGTATTTGAGAGTTAAACTACATTTTATCAAACAATTCAGTTAAGTAACATAAACTCAGTTTCGAAAGGTGGTAATTAATTTTTTAAATTATGCATTTCCCTTCCAATATAATAAATATATATAACCACAAAGCTAACTGTAATATGTGAAGGACTAATCATTTGATTATTTAATAAAGTGATATTTCAGAAGAGTAACCTACATGGCTAGCATAAGATAACAATCCTCTGAGTATTCATACAGAATAAAATTTATAACAAGAGAACATTACCAAATGTTTGATAATTCAGAAGACCCTTCAGAAATTAGGTGACTGATTTTGGAAATTTATCATGAGGGAACTTATTTAAGAAGGTTCTAACAAACGGATTCAGAGAATAAATATATGTATTTACTAAAATCTCTAGCAGGCAACATTTTATTGATCTACAGCCAGTTATTTTATGTGCTTGCTATCACTTTGAAATTAGAATTTCCTCGAATAAAATAATACATTGTATATATTCCTCCAAGCCTAAATTTATAAAGTTTTGCTCTGTGTGAACTCTATATTAGATTGAGTAGTTTGTATAAAATCAAAGCTCTAAAAAACAGATAGTGGTTTCCCAGTTATAAGAAAATAGTCAATAGATTTCATTGACTTTTGAATCCCTCAGGAGAGTTTTTTATGTTAAAATTATCTTTAAGGGTCATGAAAGTGTAATTTTTAAACACTGTAATACTAGTGGTGCATTATGAAAACACTGTCACCTCTCTTTTAGGAACAGTATAAGGA
The DNA here is from genome assembly GCF_049354715.1 of Callithrix jacchus. Lineage (NCBI taxonomy): Eukaryota > Metazoa > Chordata > Mammalia > Primates > Cebidae > Callithrix > Callithrix jacchus. The sequence continues at coordinate 117,592,200 of NC_133508.1, forward strand.
TAAGATTATTCTGAAACTGCAGAACTATTTTAGCCACAAAGGGGTCAAATGCTGGTCAATTTGGAAAACTACGTTTGGCTTCTTTCTCAACCTCTTTATTTCCTGCAGTTTACTTGAGTGTCCTTCAGTTCAGGGCCATTCCAGATCGTTTTTTGTTGTTCTTGTTGCTTCTTCTTTGCACCTCCACCAAAGTCTTACCCCTGGCCTTTCATCTAGCCAGTTCACTTACATACATATGATACATACAGGCCCTCCATATCTGTGAGTCCCCCATGTATGGATTTAACCAACCAAGTATCAAAAATATTCAAAAACAAATTGCCTGTGAATTGAAGATGCACATTTTTCTTGTCTTTATTTCTTAAACACTACAGTATAACAACTACTTACATTGCATCTAGTTTGTACTAGGGATTTTAAATAAGCTAGAGATTATTTAAGTATACAAGAGAATATCCACAGGTTATGGGCAAATACTGTGCCACTTTATACCAGAGACTTGAGCATCTATAGATTTTGGTATCCTCAGGAGGCCCTAGAACCAATTCTCCATGGATGCAGATGGAAGGCTAAATACTAATTAAAATAGAATAATATAATTTTTTAAATTACATAAATTTGCTTAATTTCCACTCCCTGTGCCACTCAAACCCCAGGTGGACTCTTCAGAGCTGAACAATATGGTCCTTTTATACCCTTACAGAATTTTTTATATGTATGTATAGTTGTGTAAACTAGAAATCTCCTTTTTTTAGATTAATGGGAGTATTGTGTTCTGTACTTTCTTTTTTCACTAATAGAGCTTGTCCATCTTTTTACATTAGCACATATTAATCAACCTTAAAAAGAAAACATACTGTCTTATATGAATATACCACTTTTTTTTATACTGTCCACTTACAGATGGAACCTTCTCAGTCATTGCTATTGAAAACGTTGGTGTAACAAATAGTATATAAAATAATTTGTGTACATGTAAAATATTCAGTCTTCTTACCTAAAAAAACAAAACAAAACAAAACAAAACACTTTTTTATTTATTCAGTCCTCCCTCTTCAGCCTTCAACCTGGTACTGTTTTTCAGGAAAAAAGTTGAAGTGTTCTTCCTGTAAGTCATATATGAAGTGTTATTGGGCCGCTCCACTTAAAACATGCTTTATATAGCATATATGAGTTCTGAAGTCAGACTACTTTGGTTAGCACCCAGCTCTACCAGTTACTAGGTCATTAATTTTGGAAAAGTTGCTTGGCATCTCTGTACCAGGATTTATTTTCTGAAAATAGAGATAATAATAGTACTTACCTTGTGGACTAGTATACAATATAAGAAAAGAATGGCTGAAGGAGTCTCAGCCAAAACAGTAAGCACTTCATAAATGTTAGTTACCAGCATTTTAATGATTTCTATTGGTAGTATTTAATGTGTTCTTATATAATGTTAAGTAACTCCTATCTAGTTGACTTTCATGTAGAAGTCTTGATGAATAATATATTTAAAACTGTGAAGAATTTCTTTTCAGCATCTATTGAAAGGAACATCTGATTGTTCTTCTGCACCTTTTTAGGAATATGTATTCATAATTTAAATTGTCTGCAGCTAGTTTCTTTTCTCTATTTTTTAAACTACTCTTCTCAGCTTTTTGTATTAATGTCACTATCTCTTTATAAAAAATGTGGGTTAACTTTTCTTTTCTTTGTTCTGGAAAACAAGGAATAACATTAGAAATTTCTGTCTGTAGATATTTGCTGGCATTCTTTATAAATATTTTGACCTGTTACTTTGGGGGCTGGCATCTCTGTGATATTTTCTCAAAATTTTTATCTCATTTGGTTTAATTTTGGTGTTTACTGCTTTGGAAAACAGTTCTGGAAATTTACATTTTTTTAGATAAACATTCATTTCTTAGAATTTATTAAATGTTATTTAGTTGGGGCTGGGTGCAGTGGCTCACACCTGTAAATCCCAGCACTTTTGGAGGCTGAGATGGGCAGATTTCTTGAGTTCATGAGTTGGAGATAAGCCTGGGAAACATGGTGAAACCTTATCTCTACTAAGAAAAAAAAAAGTAGCCAAGTGTGGTGGCCTTCACTTATAGTCCCAGCTACTTGAGAGGCTGAGGTGAGAGGATCACTTGAAACTACGAGGCGGAAGCTGCAGTCAGTCCAGATCATGCCACTGGACTCCAGCCTTGGTGACAGAGACCCAGTTTCCAAAAATTTTTTAAAAATATTAAATTTAAATTTAAATTTAATTAAAATTTTTGTTATTTGAATTTTCTTTTTCTGATTTTTCCATGATTTTCTTACTTTTTATGTCTATAATTTTTCTTCTTGTTTTAGAGCACTTTCTCAACAAACTACCAAGTTCCCTGAAATTCGTGTTATCCTCTTTCAGAAGAGCAGATGTCTGCATGCCTCTCAGTGAACTCCCTTCACCCCCAACTTTCCCAACTTGCAACAAGAAAGTATTTCTGTGCTTATTTATAATTTTGTGACTTATCCATGACCTGCCAAGCACACTGCTATTCCAGACAAGGGACTTAGTTCCCCCTTCATATGTCTCTAATTCTAGAATAAAATACCTTAGATTTGTAGAAGTCTGTGTCTGCTCCCTGCACCTGTCCTTGGTTTGGTCTTTGATAGCTACATTTTATAAATAGAGATTTAGGGTTATGACTAGTTCTTCTTTTCATTAGTGGCGCCGATTTTTTCTTTTCTTATTAATCTTCTTCTTGATTTTTTATTTGACTTTAAAGAAAGAAGTGGAATGGAATGTCTTTATTGCATCATATTCCACTATAAGTCTTGCTCTTTTTAAGTTATTAAACTTAATTTCATCTATTCATCCCTTTCGTAAGAAGCCTTTATAAACCCTACTAGATTTGAAAAGGTGTTCTTTAAATTTTTTTAAACTTCCCCACATCTCACTTTTTATTTCTCATTCCTTAAAATTTCTTATTTGTTTGTATTTCTCTAAAAGTTGCTACACTGAGAAATCTGGGAAAATGTCAGTCTTTGCCATTATATCTCTGAAACAGTTCCCAGCTGATAGTAGGCTCAAAATATATATTTATTGAATGAATATTTTTCACCATGGTTGTTACTGGGTTTTCTTGTTTAACAAATTATTTTTAGTATAATAAATGTCAACATGTGCTTTTGCTTTTTGATAATGAAACATTTTCACTTGTTGTTCAGTAAAAGTTTTATGTATTAAAGCAGTCTATGTCAAGTATAAGAAAGTGGCATAGGGTGTGGGATGACAAAAGGAGCCACTCCAGCCCCTCTTATATCATCCACATTTGCCAACATTCCGAAATGCCACCATGTATTATGTCACTACTACAAATATTTTTCCTCTGGATCACCAACACTTTCATCCTAGATATCACTCTCTCTCTCTCTCTCTCTCTCTCTCTCTCTCTCTCTCTCTCTCTCTCTCCCCCCGCGCCACCGTCCCCCCACATCTCTTGAATGAGTACTTCTTTTGCAGTTACTGGCTACCAGAAGAGGTAGTGTTCTGAATTCCAGTAGTGTAAGTTGGCTGAATAGTCGTTAAACCCAACACTGCCATTAACTAGCTTTCTGACCTCAGGCAATTTGCTTAACCACTTCAAATCTTAGTTTCTTCACTTATAATACAATCATATAGCAATATATTTACTTCATAGAATTGGGTGAATTACATGTAAAATGCTTAAGGCAGTCTGATCAGAAAAGTGAAGGAACTTGTATACCTCCTCGATTTTGCTGAAAGCTGACCCTGTTAGAACAAAGAAAATAACACAAAAGTAATGGCCTCCAGCAATCTTGATTTCCCACTCCCTTCTCACATTTTTTATGTTCTAGTGTTTTTTAAACAACCATAACTTATAACGTAACCTTCCTTAATATTGCATTAAAACCATTTACTATGCCATCATTTTTTAATGCTAACTTCAAAATGTACAGAAGGGAGATATACAACTACAGAAGGTTAAATTGTAAGAAAAGATGTCACAAAGCATCAAATATGTCTGCAACAGCAAGTAAATTCCTTTATCACAGGTTTTTCAGAGCTATCCCTTAGGCTAGTTTCAACTTCTCTCCTCTGAATTCCATATGCTTTTTTTCAGACAGCAATCAAAGAATCACTCAGTGGCTGATTATCCAGGTTTTGTATCTATCTTCTTCAATTTAGAATCTCTCTGAAACCCTACAGCTTACAGAGTTAGGTGGTCTTCCTGTCACAACATAGGAGAACAAAACTTACAATTTAAGTTGGCCCTTATATTTTATCTCTGTAGATTTAAAAAAAAAATGCTAGAAGCAGTGATTGACTTTATTGATTAAACTGAAGACTTGAAATTTCTTTATTCATTTATTTCCCCACCATCCAGATAATCATATGTCAGTGCTTTGGCAGTTTATCATGGCAATGAAAGAACAGTCCTCACACATTGTGGAACTCAGAAGTTTTTAGAATGTCTTTCTTTGTCAGACATAAATGAAGAAGAAAACTTTCGACATCAAGACCTTAGCAAAAGATTGACTACAATGTCTCATTTAATAAGCATCGAACAGGGCATGCACTGAAAGTGAAAAGAGTTAACAATGTGATCATAAGACTACTAAGCATGGAGAGAACAAGAGTCCAGGATTGGAGACAGGAGAAAACTGAGAAGGAAGAGAGAAGAGGCACAGAGAGAAAGACCTAAAAATCAACAAGAGGCCAAAACTGGAAGATAAATGTTACCCAGTAAGGAATTTCCATTGTCTGATGGCTGAAGGGCACTCAGGATATGAATGTCTAAAATTCACTTCCAAGTTAATTGCACTAGTTCCATCTAAAGCCATTCAATGCTTCAAAACCCACAGTAAAAGCCTGTTACAGCACATGCCTAACAGATGTTTTTGGGTAGGGGTGGGAGAAGAACAAGAATAGGGTCTGAATTTTTTCTCTGTGCCAATAATGAACAATTAAAAAAAGATAACTGAAATTGAGATGTTTTGGTAAAATCTTGAGTTCATGGGAAGAAAAACCTGAAATAAGACAAAGAAATATAAAAAATAAATGGAGATGGAGATCATAGGATATCTCATATAACATCAGCTAGAGGAATTTTGTAAAATTTGAAAAATAGGATACCTCATCAGACATCTGGTATGTACTAGTTTGGGCTTCCCTCCTTTAAAATAAGCAACTAATTATATGGTGAGATAGCTGAACAAATACTATTAGTGACTAAGAACGTTCTTTTCTCTCTCCTGCTCTCATTCTACTTCTATCTATAGAAGGATTAAAATTTAGAGCAATTTCAATTGCAAAAGATTTTATAAGTACACAAAAGCATATTATAAATCTCTAGTAGGAATAGAGTTAGTAAGTTGTGAAAGGAACAGACTAAAGTACATTTAGGTAGGAAAGGTATGGGCAAAGAGGTTAGCTATTCTTTTTGATGTGTAGATATTTATCTATTTATCAAAGTCCTTTTCCCATCCCAACAGAATAATCTGTTTAAACAATTTATTGTCTTCTAAAATTCAGCTATCCCAGTGAAAAAACATGGAAAAGTAAACATTTGAAACAAAAACATCACATCTCGTAGACACTATACATTTGGAGAAAAACACAGTCATAAGAGTAGTGGTTATTGCTAACAATTATCATGTGCTATATATTTTTTTATCATTTATCTCTGAATAAATACTTGATTTGTTTCTAGACTGGGGTTGTCAATAACAATTCTATAAGTTTTTCTATGCATATATTTTGGTTAATGTATATTCTGACAGTCTTGGAAAAAGACTTAAAAATGTGATTGTCGGATCATACAATAGACATATATTTAACTTTAGTATGTAATACCAAATGTTTTTCTAAAGAAATTTAATATTCTATCTGTAACGTATGTGAATTATAGTTTCTCTACAATAGTTGATATCGACAGCCTTTTAAAATTTGTTCATTTTAATAAGTACGTGATGGTATATCATTATTATTTTATATCACATTTCCTTCTTGAGAAATGATGTCAAACACATTTTACAGACCTGCTGGCTATTTGAACATCCTCTTTTGAGAAGTGCCTACTCAAGTAGGCTGACACTTTTTTTAATTAGGTCATTTGTTGTTTTCTTATTAATTATAAGAGTTCTTTATATATTGTGAGTTTTTTTTTTGTGATAAATATTGCAGAAATATTTCACACTGTGACTTGTTTATTAATTTTTTAAACAATGCATTGTTGGTAAACAGAATATCTTAATTTTAATTAAATCCGAGTAATGTAAAAAATGATTAATATTTTCTTTCTTCATTTAAAGGAATCTATGCATACTATATAACCATGAAGCTATATTTCTTTCTTTTCTTAGAATTTTATTGTTTTTCTTCTTACATTTAGTGCTATAATTAACATGCAAGTGAATAACCACATCTGACATTTTTTTATAAAGGACTACTATACAGTAGTAAAAATTACTTATTTACAACGGCAAAACGAATCTCATAGACATTATGTTGAGCAAAGGAGCCCAAGAACAGACTACATATTGTATGTATTTCCTGTATGAATTCATCTGTATTAAATTGAAGGATGATCAGACAATCTATTACTATAAAAGCAAAATAGAGGCTATTGAGACGAAAGAAAAACAAGCTTCAAAACAAACTAATGGAAAAGTTACATACTTTTATCTGGCACCAAGTATATATTCATATGTAAATACTTTTCAAGCTGTGCAATTAAGATTTGTATTTTATATAAAGTTATGCTTCAATTTTTAAAAACTACTTCAATTTACAAAGGCAGATGTTTTCTTTAATCATCTGATTTATTTATCTGACTCATCCTTCAGGTTAAGAACTTTTATTCCCATTTTTTTTAACCTTAGACTTACGGACGTTAAGTGTTACCTAACACCACAGCACTAATAAACATCAGAGACACTTTTCTAAGCAACTCTGTTTGACTCTGAAGTTTAACTTTTCAAGATCCTTTACAAAAATAAACTATAAAGAAGAAATGGAAGCATTTCTATTAGCATATATCCCTTTAAGTGTATTTTTAATAACTCATAATTGAGTCTTTCCTGGCTGAACTTTTTACATCTTCAATATTATTAGTTTAATTTGTTTTGTCATTAGAGCTGGCATATTAATTAAGAACTATTCTTCCAAACTGAATATTCATTAGAAAATACTCACATGTTGTGACATACTGGCAAAATCTCACAACAGTTCAGAAACTTGGCAAAGACTATATTATTGAATATTTTCATGGTCTTATGTTCTTTAAGGCAGTAACAAAATCGTTAGAATGGAGACCACATGTATTATCTAGCCTGCTGCAAAAATTAAAAAAAAAAAAAAAGCACCACAACAGTGACTTTACACAACAACTTATTGTCTCACTGTTCTACAGACCGGAAGTCTAAAATCAAAGTGTTGAAAGGGTTGGCTCCTTCTGAGGCCTGTGAGGGAAAGATCTGTTTCAGGCCTTTTTTCCTGAGCTTCTATGTGGCTGTCTTCATGTTCAAATGACATCCTCTTTGTGTACATACCAGTGTCCAAATGTATTTCTTTAAAAATGAGACCAGTCATATTGGATTAGGGACCTATTTGACTCCACTATGACTTCAGCTTAACTAATTACACCTGCAATGATTCTATATCCAAAGAGAGTCATATCCTGAGGTGCTGAAGGTTAAGACTTCAATATATGAATTTGGTGGGGACACAATTCTACCCATAACCACAGGGCTACAGTCATAAAGTCCTATTCAGAGAAATCGTGATGCATTTTGAGAGAGACGTATAATAAAATATTAACCTTAAATTTATGAAAAGTAAATTTCTCACAATATCTTCTAAAACATTTCCAAGCATTCATCTTTAAATATGCAAAAGAATAATTTATAAGACTTATAAATTGTTATCTAGATAGTCTAAGTGTTCTTGTCTTACATTTTACAAATAGCTACACTGAACTGAGTTTATTCTGATCTTTGATTAAAATAATATATGGGAAAAATCTTAAAAACAAATAACTCACACATAATATTAAGCAAAGATACTTTACTTAGCTAGACAACTAATGAGCTTTTATATCTCTAATTATTTACTACCATGAACAAATACCTAACAATATCCTAAAATTTTATATTGGTGTATGAATACATAAAACTCATCTTCTCTTTATACACATTCCTTCGCATAGTTTTTTATAATGAAAGTTCTTTCTCAATGCTTTTAGTATTTATTTTGAATTAGATTTTAAAGACTTGAAACGTATCCATAATCACAGACACATTATACGTCTTATAATTATATACATGTGTGAAACATAGTAAAAATCTATTGCTCCAGCAGATTAATTTGCTGACCTTAGTTTCTCATCCTTTATAGAAGAACATAACATCATCATGTGTAGCACTATAAGAGTGACATTGCCATTTTTTTGTGTAAAATTATAAATCTATGACTAGAAATAATGCAATCAGCTATGAATACGGAAAAAAAAAACTTGTATTTGACCAAATCAAATCTGGTCAATTTAAAATAAGTAAGTCTGGGAGACATTGTTTTTATTTTTAAATCTATGATCTCATAATCCCACAAGATATAACCAATTGCAGATTTTTTTTTAATTTATGTGTTTTAGAGACAGGATCTTGCTCTGCTGTTCAGGCTGGAGTGAAGTGGCATAATCATAGCTCACTGTAACCTCAGATTCCTGGGTTCAAGTGAGCCTACTGCCTCAGCCTCTTAAGCAGCTGGAACTACAGGCATGTGCCACCACATCCAGCTTTTTAAATTTATTGTAGAGATGACACCTTGCTATATTGTCCAGCCTAAATTGCAGTATTTTGTGAAGTGCTTCTCACAGTCATGTGTGTCAAACAACTAAGATGTATTTACAGTTCTCATTTTAAACATTTACTAAAAATCCATGTTTTCGTATTGCAAAAATTAATTGATCTTACATATTTTTTGGACTATTTTCCATCTTCTATATACATTTTTTTTTTCTGGGAGGGACATGTCAAGTATTGTATTAATTGTGCTTATGTCTGTTAGCTTGGAGTTACAAGGATAAACAGAATAACATCTCATGATGGGCAAATATAAATATGAGCTCAATAATAAATGGCTGAATTAATATAAGGAAGCAAAAGTCCTACAAAATGTGCTTACTCTGATCTCTGATTAAATCATCTGCCTTCTCCTTCAGCCTTCCCCCAACCCACATACACACAGACTCACTCTCATTCTGCCTTTGGTTTCTTAGAAGTTTGGCTACTGTAACACTGGCCTTAGGATTTTGTGAAAATCAATTTCTTATAGCCTCAGGTGTGTCCTCTCAATTTCATATTTTGAAGTCCGAAACCCCAATATCTCAGAATGTGACTGTATTTGGACATGGGGCCTTTAAAGAGTTATTTAAGGTGCACTGATGTCATATGAGTGAGCCCTGACTCAATATTACTGGTGTCCTTGTAGGAAGAGGAGAGTAGGATGCAGATAACACATAGACAGACCAAAGGTGATTATATGAGAATGCAACGAGAAGCCATCTCCGAGCCAAAGAGAGAGGCTTCAGAAGAAACCAAATTCACTGGCACCTTGAACTTAGACTGCCCAGCCTTCAGAGCTGTGAGAAAATAAATTTCCGTTGTTTAAGCCACCTAGTCTATAGTATTTTGTTTTGTCTATATACTTTTGTTTATTTAGCAGAAGTTTATCTTGGATTCTTACTAATTTCCATAACTAGAAAAGACAGTTAAGCCATCCCGTTTCTCAGAAAGCTCACGCTTACTGTTAAATAATAATCGAACTTTAACATCACTCTCCCTTACCATTTTCCACACAATAATTGGATTTCTGTAGTACTTTCCTTCATGCAGGCTTAGAGCTCCTTCAAGAGAATTCATAGCATTTTACTGATAGGGAAACAGAGTGAATGAATGATTTCCTCTGTTACAGGGTATGGAACAAACATATATATGATAAGACAAAAAGCATTAATTGTACTCAGAATTGTTCATTATTATTTTATTTTATTTGTTCTGTGGAAATTTATGGTTAGAGATATTACATAGTTTACTAGGGTCAGAGAGCCAGTAACAGGTGCAGTGAAGATTCAAAACTAGGTTTACAGATTCCAATGCCAGTTCCTTTACACTGCTCTTTAATTCACACTGTCTAGAGCTCATACATAATCATTTGTGCTTTCAGGTCATAACTACTCCCAGAGCAGAAGAAATAATACTTCCTACTTTGTACGTCCTCAGAAGAAACCCTCAGCAAATATTTGTTGATGCTTTTGGGGCTCTGTATACTGTTTTATTTACTCACAAATCAGTCCCAAACATCTAACACGATCCCAAAACAAGGTAAAACTATATTGAAAATAATATCTGAAGATGGTTGATATCAAGCTTTCCTCATAAAGTATTAGAAATAGCAACATGTCTAGAAGATGATCAAAATGTTAAAAGAATTCCAATATTCCAATTTACATCAGGTAAACAAAATATCGGCACATAAAAAACAAGAGCAAAATGTGTTGCCGTTTTACTTTAGGGACATTGTTGATATCCAAAGAAATCATCAAACTCAAATGGAAAATATTCATTTGAGGCCATGAGAGATAGATGCAAGAGCATTTAAAATTGCATACATCATTCTGAATTAGAAAAAAACAAAATACTTGGGTTAAATGAAGCTTTTCTATTTAAGGATTACAAAGTACCTTAGAACATATTGTGCTATACAAAGACTGAACAAAAATTATAACATCTGGTTTGTAAGAGTTCTCTTCCTATAATATAAGCCTTCCTTACACATCTGATTGCTTCCTCCCTCAATAATACGCCTGGATTGGAATGCTGGTTTATTCATTTGTTTTCTACTATTTAATGGTATTTCAGTTAAGCTAGTATTTTATTAAAATGGTCCGATATTTATTCAAGCATCCAATCTATGTTTAAATCTATGAAATAAAAAGTCTTCTTGTAAATCCTCGATTTGATTTATGGTATACTTCACCAAGTGAAACTCTTGTGATAAATATAGGGTGATGGTGGGGATAACCTGGGTGGGTGGCAACAATGGAATGAGAACTTCATTCAGAGCTTTGTTTTTCTAGACATTTAATTTAGTGTAGGCTTTCACAGCCGGACTCCCTACTCTATAAAATAAAGTGAAGGGGAGTAAAGTTGTCTAGCTGTAAACTAGAGAAGAAAAGAAAATAGCTTCCCATGACCCAGTATGAGCAAAGCCTTTATAGTAGCAGTGGTGTCATAGTTACTAATGAACAGTTGTACAGGACTTTATTATGTAAAAATTACTTCAAAATGTTATTAACTTTCTGATCAAATATACTGCAGCATATATATTATTATCCTCAGATTGCAGATGTGAAGAGATGATTCATTGAAATTATGTTACTCATACAAAGTTATCTTGTCAGTAGCTGAGTCCAGGATGGAATTTATTTTATCATTCTGATCACGCCCTGTATGCATGAATAGAGTGAGGAACTTTTCACAATAAGATAACAATCATAATTTTTCTGGCTTCCACATTGGTTACTAAGACCTGGCTAATAACTAAAAGGATATCTTTTCTCTGTTATAATGTATGATGAACTAGAAATGAGAGAGAAAACCAGAAGAACGTTTATTTCCCTGTAAAATGAAAACTATATATTTTTTTTCCATTTCTTATCATCATTTGGTTTTTTTATACTTAAAAACTGTGGAATGCTAGGTAAGAGTAAAAAAAATGTACAAAATTAGAAGACAGCATTATCTAAAAATCTAATTCTTATATGTAAAGTGTCATCTTAGGGACAAATTAACATATAAAATTATTTTACATAACTAAAAAGGTAAGGCTGAATTCTACTGGTGAAAGTAAAGTGGAATTTTATTATAGAACAAGTGGGCATTTCTAGGGATGACAGAAATTTTCCTTTTTTCTTCAGCAGTTTTTATTAGTTTTGCTGAATCAGCTAATATGTGTCCTAAATGCTCCTTCCTCTAGACCTTTTCTTTATGTAGCATGTAGAATGCCCATAAGTTTATGTCCATGTAATTTAATGTAATTACTAACTTTAATGACTTTGTAATTGGAACCACTGTGATTCTTAATATGACTATGGTGAGCCCGTATTGACTTGCTATAGACATTTACAAAGACTGAAACTTTGTGGCGATTCAACTGCGCTCTGAAATTCAAACACATCTACAGCCATACCACCGCGAACACACCCAACTGCATCTGAAATTCAAAAAACATATTTCCATTTTAAATACTTAACCCATTGCTTATGTACTTAAAAAATGAAATACTATTTTACTGAAAAGTTAGCTTTTTTTGGGTAATTCTCAACATTTGTATGCCATATGCTTTCAAAAATGAAATATTCAATATTTAATAAAATATCTCCAAACTGAAACTCATCCATTGCAGCTGGAGTTGTTTCTTTATTTAGAACAGTTTACTAAACTTTAGTTGAGGGGGAGATAATTCAGGAAGAAGCCAAGCTTGTCCCAGTAAGACTGCCTTTCTCATCATGCCGAAGGTAATTTTTATAACACTCTATTAATGAAAAGATCTAAGCAAGATTAAGAGGCCTCTCCAGTCCCTCCCACAGCCCAGCATGCACTAAAGTACTTTAAAGGAACTGTTTGCATTGGAATTCTCCCATGCATTAGCACTTAAATCTTTAAAATATCTTTGAAGCCCATCTGCTGCAGAGCTTCATTTTTAATGAAAATGAAAAGGGGCAGTTATAACTGTCTCTAATACAGTAGGTCTTTTTCTATAATTCTAATTTGTTGTACCTCAGAGGAGATCTTTGGAACAGAATAATTTTCACTCACAAGATAATGAATACATTGTTAGCTACTCATAATAGTAACAATCATAGAAAATGGAAATATATCAGCAATAAATAGGCCATTTTTCTATCACTTTAGTGTTGTATTCTACAAAATATATTAGTTTTTTACAAATTGATATAAAAATCTTTACATATCGTGTCCAACCATATTTTCACACTCAAATGTACACAGTACATTGCATTTTTGAAATCTTTATTTTTGAAATAAATACTTTGAAATTAATAATGCAAAACAAAGAAGAGAATAAAATGTTCATAAATAATTTCTTAATGTGCATTTCCAGATATAAAGTTTTTTGGGATTTAGTCACAGCAAGATCCCGACAAAAATTTGTCTTCCTAGTTCTGCTCTTTAAATTGAGATATTTTGGTTTCTCAAAAAGAGAAGGAGAATGGCTTCTCACTTTTGAGGCACTATATAATTTTTATTTTTTGAGACAATGTGTCGCTCTGACGCCCAGGCTGGAGTGCTGTGACATGATCTCGTCTCACCGCAACCTCTACCTCCTGGTTCAAACTACTCTTCTGCCTTAGCCTCCCGTGAAACTGGGATTACAGGTTCTGGCAACCACGCCCAGCTAAATTTTGTATTTTTAGCAGAAACAGAGTTTCACCATGTTGGCTAGGCTGGTCTCGAACTCCTGACCTCAAGTGATCCTTCTGTCTCGGCCTCCAAAGTGCTGGGCTTACAGGTATGAGCTACCACGCCTGGCCAATTTCTATTTTCCATCTTTTTTTGGAGTTTCACGCTTGTTGCTCTGGCTGGAGTGCAATGGCAAGATCTCAGCTCACTGCAACCTCTGCCTCCCAGGTTCAACAGTTCTGCCTCAGCCTCCCAAGTAGCTGAGATTACAGTTATGCGCAACCACACCCAGCTAATTTTGTATTGTTAGTAACAACAAGGTTTCTCTGCATTGATGAGGCTGGTCTCAACCTCCTGACCTCAGGTGATCCACCTGCCTGGGCCTCCCAAAGTACTAGGATTAGAGGTGTGAACCACAGCACTCGGCCCTTTTTATGTTTTTTTAGAGACAAGACTTGCTGTGTTGCCCAGGCTAGACTCAAACTCCTGAGCTCAAGTAATGTTCCCATGAGGCAATATATTTAAGGCATAATGCTGGGATTTGGAGCTAAACCATTAATTACTATTTTATGAGGCCTTGGCTAACTTACCATTTTCTTTGAGTCTTGGTTTCAACGTAAGTAAAATGGGGATAAAAAGGTAGTGTAGACAGTAAGGTAGCTGAGAGCTTTAAACATGTCAATACACATTTAAGAATTTGGCACGTAAGGCTAAGCACAGTGGTTTATTCCTGTAATCCCAGCACTTCAGAAGGCTAAGGTGGGTGGGTCACTTGAGGTCAGGAATTTGAGATCAGCCTGGCGCATATGGTGAAAACTTGTCTCCACAAAAAAGTCAAAAAGTAGCTGGGCATGGTGGCGCATGCCGGTAATCCCAGCTACTCAGGAGGCTGAGGCAGGAGAATAACTTGAACCTGGGAGGCAGAGGTTGCAGTGAGCCAAGCTTGCACCACTGTACTCTAGCCTGGGTGACAGAGAAAGACTTTGTCTGAAAAAACTAAAAATTAAATAACAAAGAATTTGGCACATAAATAATTTTCAATCCATGTTAGGTGTAATACCATTATGAAAATTTATTTTCTACAAATTTTTTTTGCAAGGCTGGTTGACCATAACAACTCTGGCATATTTACCTGTACAGACAGTACCAAGAGTGGCACCACAGAACTTTCTTACGGGGCAAGACCACGTTTTTTGGAGAGTCACAAGTTTCTCTGACTTGAAGCCTCTGAAGACGTTCTAGCTTTTCCTCACTTTCATGAGCATCAGAAAATATGATACAGTAGTAAAAGCATAGGATTTTCTTTTCAAAACAAGATGATGTTATAATCTACTTCTTAGAAACTGTAAATGAGTAATTTCATCTATTAAAAATGGAAAAGACTATACATACTCTGAAACTTTTCTGTGAGGAGCAAATAAAATATTATACAACCCAGTAGACATTAACAAATATTTCTTTATATAGATTTTTTTTTTCAAGAAAACTGGTTCAAGAAGATCAATTTCCAGAAAAGATAAAGGAGCTTGTGTTAGACAAACATTCAAACTGAGGAAACTGAAGTAATCCAATAAAAATGCAGAAAGCATTGCTGCAAGGGAAAAATAAGGACCAGAGGAGCCAAGATCCAGAGGAGAAGAGAGCTGAACAAGTTGAAGCAGGTTTCTGTAGCTGCATTTTCCTCTGGGACATTGCCAATTCAAAGTGCACATTAAAAACCTGACAACATGGGCCTTGCATGAGTAAACAACCACTCTGGGAGGCAAAAAAACAACAATAGATGGTGACCTTTTGGTGCTAATAATACAAAATGGAAATTTAAAGGTCAAAATGCCAGTGAGAATGGTAAGACAGAACACTGAGCTTGACACACAAGTGGCTTTTTAAAAAAGACATTTTTCAAAATCTAACACCAGAGACACAAGAGGACAAGAAGCTTATCAGAAAACTGTTTCCCTTCTTTTTTTCTTTTATTGCATTTTAGATTTTGGGGTACATGTGAAGAACATGCAAGATAGTTGCATAGGTACATACATGGCAGTGTGATTTGCTGCCTTCCTCCCCTTCAGCTATATCTGTCATTTCTCCCCATGCTATCTCTCCCCAGCTCCCCACCCCCCGCTGTCCCTCCCCTGTTCCCCCCAACAGACCCCAGTGAGTAGTTCTCCCCTCCCTGTGTCCTCATTGTTCAACACCCACCTATCAGTGAGAACATGCAGTATTTCATTTTCTATTCTTGTGTCAGTTTGCTGAGAATGATGTTCTCCAGGTTCATCCATGTCCCTACCAAGGACACGAACTCATCATTTTGGATTGCTGCATAATATTCCATGGTGTATATGTGCCACATTTTCCCTGTCCAATCTATCATCAATGGGCATTTGGGTTGATACCAGGTCTTTGCTATTGTAAACTGTGCTGCATTGAACATTCGTGTGCATGTGTCCTTATAGTAGAACAATTTATAGTCCTTTGGATATATACCCAGTAATGGGATTGCTGGGTCAAATGGAATTTCTATTTCTAGGTCCTTGAGGAATCACCACACTGTATTCCACAATGGTTGAACTAATTTACACTTCCACCAACAGTGTAAAAGTGTTCCTATTTCTCCGCATCCTCTCCAGCATCTGTTGTCTCCAGATTTTTTAATGATTGCCAATCTAACTGGCATGAGATGGTATCTCAGTGTAGTTTTGATTTGCATTTCCCTAATGACCAGTGATGATGATAATTTTTTCATATGTTTGTTGGCCTCATGTATGTCTTCTTTTGTAAAGTGTCTGTTCATATCCTTTGCCCACTTTTGAATGGGATTGTTTGTTTTTTTCTTGTAAATCTGTTTTAGTTCTTTGTAAATTCTGGATATGATCCCTTTGTCAGATGGGTAAACTTCAAAAATTTTTTCCCATTCTGTTAGTTGCCGATTCATTCCATTGACTGTTTCTTTTGCTGTGAAGAAGCTGTGGAGTTTGATTAGGTCCCATTTGTCTATTTTGGCTTTTGTTGCCAATGTTTTTGGTGTTTTGGTCATGAAGTCCTTGCCTACTCCTATGTCCTGAATGGTTTTGCCTAGATTTTCTTCTAGGGTTTTTATGGTGTTAGGTCTTATGATTAAGTCTTTAATCCATCTGGAGTTAATTTTACTGTAAGGTGTCAGGAAGGGTTCCAGTTTCTGCTTTCTGCACATAGCTAGCCAATTTTCCCAACACAATTTATTAAACAGGGGATCCTTTCCCCATTGCTTGTTTTTGTCAGGTTTATCAAAGATTGTATAGTTGTAGATATGTTGTGTTGCCTCTGAGGCCTCTGTTCTGTTCCATTGGTCTATATCTCTGTTTTCATACCAGTACCATGCTGTTTTGATTACTGTAGCCTTGTAGAATAGTTTGAAGTCTGGTAGTGTGATGCCTCCCACTGTGTTCTTTTTACTTAGAATTGACTTGGCTATGTGTGCTCTCTTTCGGTTCCATTTGAACTTTAAGGTGGTTTTTTCCAGTTCTGTGAAGAAGGTCAATGGTAGCTTGATGCGGATAGCGTTGAATCTGTAAATTACTTTGGGCAGTATGGCCATTTTCATGATATTGATTCTTCCTAACCATGAACATGAAATGTTTCTCCATCTGTTGGTGTCCTCTCTTATTTTGTTGAGCAGTGGTTTGTAGTTTTCCTTGAAGAGGTCCCTTACGTTCCTTGTTAGTTGTATTCCTAGGTATTTTATTCTGTATGTAGCAATTGTGAATGGCAGTTCATTCTTGATTTGGCTTTCTTTAAGTCTGTTATTGGGGTAGACAAATGCTTGTGATTTTTGCACATTGATTTTGTATCCTGAGACTTTGCTGAAGTCGCTTATCAGTTTCAGGAGATTTTGGGCTGAGACGATGGGGTCTTCTAGATATACTATTATGTCGTCTCCAAGTAGAGACAATTTGGCTTCCTCCTTTCCTATTTGAATAAACTTTATTTCTTTTTCTTGCCTAATTGCTCTGGATAGAACTTCCAATAGTATATTGAATAGGAGTGGTGAGAGAGGGCATCCTTGTCTAGTGCCAGATTTCAAAGGGAATGCTTCCAGTTTCTGCCCATTCAGTATGATATTGGCTGTTGGTTTGTCGTAAATAGCTTTTATTATTTTGAGATATGTTCCGTGAATACCGAGTTTATTGAGGGTTTTTAGCATAAAGGGATGTTCAATTTTGTCAAAGGCCTTCTCTGCATCAATTGAGATAATCATGTGGTTTTTGTTTTTGGTTCTGTTTATGTGGTGAATTATGTTTATAGACTTGCATATGTTGAACCAGCCTTGCATCCCGGGGATGAATTCTACTTGATGATGGTGGATAAACTTTTTGATGTGCTGTTGCAATTGGCTTCCCAGTATGTTAGTGAAGATTTTTGCGTCTATGTTCATCATGGATATTGGCCTGAAGTTTTCTTTTCTTGTTGAGTCTCTGCCAGGTTTTGGTATCAGGATGATGTTGATCTCATAAAATGATTTGGGAAGGATTCTCTCTTTTTGGATTATTTGGAATAGTTTCAAGAGAAATGGTTACAGTTCCTCTTTGTGTGTCTGGTAGAATTTGGCTGTTAACCCATCTGGACCTAGGCTTTTTTTGTGTGGTAGACTCTTAATTGCTGCCTCGACTTCAAATCTTGTTATTGGTCTAATTCATGGTTTTGACTTCTTCCTGGTTTCAGCTTGGGAGGACGCAAGTGTCCAGGAATTTATCCATTTCTTCCAGGTTTACTAGTTTATGTGCATAGAGTTGTTTGTAATATTCTTTGATGATAGTTTAAATTTCTGTGGGTTCTGTGGTGATTTTCCCTTTATCATTTTTTATTGCATCTATTTGGTTATTCTCTCTTTTTTTATTAATCTGTCTAGTGGTCTGTCTATTTTGTTGATCTTTTTGAAAAACTAGCTCCTGGATTATTGATTTTTTTAAGGGTTTTTATGTCTCTATCTCCTTCAGTTCTGCTCTGATCTTAGTTATTTCTTGTCTTCTGCTAGGTTTTAAGTTTTTCTGATCTTGCTCCCCTAGCTCTTTCAATTTTGACAATAGGGTGTCAATTCTGGATCTCTCCACTCTTCTCATGTGGGCACTTATTGCTATATATTTTCCTCTAGAGACTGCTTTAAATGTGTCCCACAGATTCTGGTATGTTTTGTCTTCATTCTTGTTGGTTTTGAATAACTTCTTTATTTCTGCCTTCATTTCATTGTTTATCCAGTCAACATTCAAGAACCAGTTGTTCAGTTTCCATGAAGCTGTGCGGTTCTGAGTTAGTGTCTGAATTCTGAGTTCTAACTTGATTGCACTGTGGTCTGAGAGACTGTTTATTATGATTTCTGTTCTTTTGCATTTGCTGAGGAGTGATTTACTTCCAATTATGTGGTCACTTCTAGAGTAGGGGTGATGTGGTACTGAGAAGAATGTATATTCTATGGATTTGGGGTGGAGAGTTCTGTAAATGTCTATCGGGTTTGCTTGTTCCAGGTCTGAGTTCAAGTCTTGGATATCCTTGTTAATTTTCTGTCTGGTTGATCTGTCTAATATTGACAGTGGAGTGTTAAAGTCTCCCACTATTATTGTGTGGGAGTCTAAGTCTCTTTGTAAGTCATGGAGAACTTGCCTTATGTATCTGGGTGCTCCTGTATCGGGTCTGCATATATTTAGGATTGTAAGCTCCTGTATCGGGTCTGCATATATTTAGGATTGTAAGCTCTTCTTGCTGTATCGATCCTTTTCCCATTATGTAATGTCCTTCTTTGTCTCTTTTGATCTTTGTTGCTTTAAAGTCTATTTTATCATACACGAGAATTGCAACTCCTGCTTTTTTTTTGCTCTCCATTTGCTTGGTAAATCTTCCTCCATACCTTTATTTTGAGCCTTTGTGTATCCTTGCATGTGAGACGGGTTTCCTGGATACAGCACACTGATGGGTTTTGGCTTTTTATCCAATTTGCCAGTCTGTGTCTTTTGATTGGTGCATTTAGCCCATTTACATTTAGGGTTAATATTTTTATGTGTGAATTTGATACTGCCATTTTGATGCTAGCTGGCTGTTTTGCCCATTAGTTGATGCAGATTCTTCATTTTTTGGATACTCTTTACCATTTGGTATATTTTTGGAGTGGCTGGTAGTAGTTGTTCCTTTCTATGTGTAGTGCCTCTTTCAGGAGCTCTTGTAAAGCAGGCCTTGTAGTGACAAAATCTCTAAGTACTTGCTTGTTTGCAAAGAATTTTATTTTTCCTTCTCTTATGAAGCTTAGTTTGGCTGGATGTGAAATCCTGAGTTGAAAGTTCTTTTTTTTAAGGATGTTGAATATTGGCCCCCACTCTCTTCTGGCTTGTAGGGCTTCTGCCAAGAGATCTGCTGTGAGTCTGATGGGTTTCCCTTTGTGGATAACCTGACCTTTCTCTCTGGCTGCCCTTAGCATTTTCTCCTTCATATCAACCCTGGTGAATCTGACGATTATGTGCCTTGGGGTTGCTCTTCTTGAGGAATATCTTTGTGGTGTTCTCTGTATTTCCTGGACTTGAATATTGGCTTGCTTTGCTAGGTTGGGGAAATTTTCCTAGATAATTTCCTGAAGAGTATTTTCAAGCTTGGATTCATTCTCTTCATCACATTCAGGTACACCTATCAAATGTAGATTAGGTCTCTTCACATAGTCCCACATTTCTTGGAGACTTTGTTCATTCTTTTTTGCACTTTTTTTCTCTAATCTTGCCTTCTCATTTTATTTCATTGAGTTAATCTTCAACCTCTGATATCCTTTCTTCTGCTTGGTCAATTTGGCTGTTGAAAATTGTGCACGCTTCGCGAAGTTCTCGTGTTGTGTTTTTCAGCTCCATCAATTCACTCATATTCCTCTCTATGTTGTCCATTCTTGTTATCATTTCATCAAATCTTTTTTCAAGGTTCTTAGTTTCTTTGCATTGAGTTAGAACATGTTCTTTTAGCTCACGCAAGTTTCTCATTACCAACCTTCTGAAGTCTGATTCTGTCATTTCACCACACTCATTCTCGGTCCAGCTTTGTTCCCTTGCTGGTGAGGAGTTGTGATCCCTTGTAGGAGGAGAGGTGTTCTGGTTTCGGGTGCTTTTCTCCTTTTTGTGCTGATTTCTTCCCATCTTTGTGGATTTATCCACCTGTCGTCTGAGTAGTTGCTGATTTTCCAATTGGGTCTCTGAGTGGATGTCCAGATTGTTGATGATGATGTTATTTCTGTTTCTTAGTTTTCCTTCTAACAGTCTGGCCCCTCTGCTGTAGGCCTGCTGAGGTCCACTCCAGGCCCTGCATTCCTGGGGATCACCTGCAGCAGCTACAGAACAGTAAGGATTGCTACCAGTTTCTTCTTCTGCTATCTTTGTCCCAGAATGATGCCTGCCAAATGTCAGTCAGATCAGTCCTTTGTGAGGTGACTCTTTGGATATATAGGGGTCAGGGAGCTGCTTGAGGTGACAGTCTGTTCTTTATAGGAGCTCAAGTGCTCAGCTGTGAGCTCCATTGTTCATTCAGAGCTGCTAGGCAGGTACGTTTAAGTCTGCTGCAGCAGAACTCATAAACCCCCCTTTTTATTCCCCAGGTGCTCTGTCCCACAGAGTTAGGGCTTTATTTATGAGTATCCGTTGTGCTGCTGCCTTTTGTTTTTTCAGGGCTGCCCTTCCCAACAAGGAGGCAGCCTAGTCATTGTCTGCCTGCAGAGGCTTTGCTGAGCTGGTGTGGGCTTCTCCCTGCTGCCGGCTCTGCCTTGCTGCCGGCTCTGCCCTGCTGCTGGCTCCACCCTGCTGCCATGTGAGCTTCCCTGCAGTCCTGTTTATATGGGTGTGGTTAGAACTGCCTCGGCAATGGTGGCCCATCTCTGTAATGGCGGACTGTCTCTGTGATGGCAGCAGGCTGCCTCAGCAATGGCAGACTACCTCCATAGGGGTGAAATGCTTTGGTAATGGTGGATGCTCCTCCCCCACAGAGCTCCACCATCCTGGGTTCAGCTGTGCTTGCTGTGAGACTCTGAACCCCAAGCATTTCCAATTGCTGTTTTTTTGTTTTTGTTTTTGTGGGGGTGGGACCTGTCGAGCCTGATCACCTGGCTCCCTGCCTCAGAGCCTTCTTTTTTTTTAAGTTGAATGGTTGACTCTCTCCCAGGTGTTCCAGTCGCCTGCTGAAAGGGCACTGGGATCTGTGTGATTTCCTGTGCAGCGACCCACTGCACCAGCTGAAACAATGGCACTGCCTGGGAATCTCCTGGCCTGTATTTTTGTTTCAGTCCCATTTAATTAGATGAATGGGCTAATTTGCCTTCCCAGAGCTCCAATTGCCAGCTTAAAAGGGCAACCAGACCAGTGTATTTTTTACGGAGAGCCACCGTGCCAGGGCACCAGCAAAACCACCGCACCAGCCAAAACAGCCGTGCTGGCGACCCGTGGGGCTCCTCCACCTGGGAGTCTCCTGATCTATGGGCAATAATGATTCATCTGGAAATGCAGCATCCACTCACCCTCTATGCTTTCACTGGGAGCTGCAATCCTGAGCTGCTCCTAAAGGGCCATCTTGGATTCCTCCCTCCTGTTTCCCTTCTAAGAAGGAGTTTAAATGCATCCAAGTGAGGAGCTCCAGTGAATACAAAAGGTTCTCAGTTGAATGACCTGAACAACTATTACTGGGGAGTGCATGCTACCCAGAATTAGATGGGACCTTCACAAAACCCAACCACAACCCAGCTTTACCGCAGCTCAGTCTCTGATTGGTTTCAGGTGATTAGCCCTGAACCTGCCTAATAGTAGAAAGGGTAAAAACTCTCTAGAGAAAAATGATATTACCTGGATTCTCTGTAGTTTTTATGTATAATATTCAAAAATTAATTTATAAAGTACCAGAAGAAAAATTGCAAGATACAATATCAACATACACAATTTAGTAGATTCTCAAGTAACATCAAGAAATCAATTCTGTTTACAACAGCTACAAAATTAAATACAGGCCAGTGCAGTGGCTCAAGCCTGTAATCCAGCACTTTGCAAGGCTGAGGCGGGTAGATCACAAAGTCAGGAGTTCAAGACCAGCCTGGCCAATATGTTGAAATCCTGTCTCTACCAAAAATACAAAAATTAACCGGGCATGGTGGTGGGTGCGTATAGTCCCAGCTACTCAGGAAACTGAGGCAGGAGAATAGCTTGAACCCAGGAGGTGGAGATTGCAGTGAGCCAAGATCATGCCACTGCACTCCAGCCTGGGTGACAGAGTAAGAGTCTGTCTCAAAAAAATTAAAAAAAAAAAAAACACCTAGGAAGAAATTTACCAAAGAGGCTAAAGGTGTTTACAATAAAAACTATAAAACACTTTTAAAAAAGAGTGAAAAAACATACAATGTTTATGGATTGGAGGAATTAATATTGTCAAAAAGACTATACGACTCAAAGGGTTTTACAGATTCAATGTGATCCCTACTGAAATACCAACATTTTCCACAGAAATAGAAAAACTAATAGTAAAATTTGTATGGAACTAAAATTTATATGGAACCAAAAAAGACCCAGAGAAGCCAAAACAATCATGAGCAAAAAAGAGAAAAGCTGGAGACATCACACTGCTTGAGTTCAAAATACATTACAAATCTACAGTAAATAAAACAGTATGATACTGGCATAAAAACAGAAACATAGATAAATGGAGCAGAATAGAGAACCCGGAAACAAATCCATGTATTTACAATCAACTAATTTTCATCAAAGGAGCCAAGAGCATATATTCAGAAAACAATAGTCTCCTCATTAAATCATACTGGGAAAACTCAATATCTGTATGCAGATGAAACTATACCCCCATCTCTCACCAAAATCACACCCTCTCTTACACTCCTATCTCTCATACAAAAATCAACTCAAGATGAATTAACGACTTGAATGTAAGATCCGAAACTATGAAAGTATTAGAAGAAAACATAGAGGAAATGCTTCAACACATTGGTGTGGGAAAATATTTATGGATAAAATCTCCAAAGCACAGAGACCAAAAGCAAATACAGACAAATGAGATTCTGTCAAGCTAAAAACTTCTGCACCACAAAGAAAACCATCAAAAGAGTGAAGAGACAATTTGCAGAATGGGAGAAAATATATGCAAACTCTTTATCTGATAAGTGATTAAATTCTAGAATATATAAAGAACTCCAACAAATCAAGTGCAAAAACCTCAAATAACATGATTAACAAGTGGGCAAATTATCTGACAGACATTTCTCAAAATAAGACATTCAAATGGCCAAGCATGTGAAAAAATGCTCAACGTTGCTAATGATCATGGACATGCAAATTATGACCACACTGAGGTGTGTGTATGTGTGAAAATAGGAAAAGAATATAAATTTAATGATGAAACATCTAGAAAAAAATAAATTGGAATTTCTAGAGCTAAAACATATAAAATGTTATGGTAACACTGAAAAAAAAAATGATTTAACACTGAGGCATCATCTCACCCTTGTTAGAATGGCTATTATGAAAAAGACCAAAAATTAACAAGTGCTGGTGAGCATGTGAAAGAAAGGGAACTCATATACTGTTGATAAAAATTTAAACTAGTACATATAGAAAATAGTATCATGGTTCCTCAAAAATCTAAAAATAGAACTACCATATGATCCAACAATCTCACAGCTGCGTATGTATCCGAAGGAAAGCAAATCAATACGTGAAAGAGATAAACACACTCCCATGTTCATTTCAGCACTATTTATAATAGCCAAGATATAGAATCAACCTAAGTATTTATAAACAGATGAATAAGGAAAATGAAATACATATATATGTATATATATATACACACATGTACATATATATATACATATACACATGATACATATATATATATACATATATATATACACATAATAAAATGCTATTCAGCCACAAGAATGAAATCCTATTATTTGTGGTAACATGCATAAGCCTAGAGAACATTATATTAAGTGAGATAAGTAAGGCACAGAAAGAGAAATGCTACATATTCTCAATCATAGGGAGAAGCTAAAAATATTGCTCTCATAGAAATAAAGAACAGACTCAGTTACTAGAGGATGGGAAAGGTAGGGGCAGCGGGGAGATAGAGAGAAATTGATCACTGCATACAAAAGTAGGATAAGAGGAGTAAGTGCTTGTATAGAGCAATGTAGGATAATTATAGTTAACAATAAATCATTGTATATTTTCAAATAACTAGAATGAAGGAGTTTGTATGTTCCCAACACAAAGGAATGATAAATGTTTGAGAAAATGGATATTCTAATTACCTTGATTTGAGCACTACACATGGTACACATGTATTGAAATATCATACTCGACCCCATAAATATGTACATTTATGTTTCACTTTAAAATAATTTAAGAAATACCAAAAAAGCCAAGAGACAAGACTAGAGAAATATGGGGTGTGTGTGTGTGAAAATAGGAAAAGAATATACATTTAATGATGAAACATCTAGAAAAAAATAAATTGGAATTTCTAGAGCTAAAAAATATAAAATATTATATTAACACTGAAAAAAAAATTTAGCACCACATTAGGCACAGCAATAGATCACAAGATCAGTTAACTAGAAGACAGTTCAATAGGGAATATCAAAATTGAAGTCAAGAGGAGAAAAATAAATCTTAAAAGAGAAAATTGCAAAATAGCCAGAGCCTAAGTGATAAGCAAGGCATTCTCAAAATGTTGACCATATGAACATTTGTTAATCCATTTTTGAATGTGACTGAAACAATATTTGAAGCAATAATGCCATGAGTATCAAATAATGGTCATTATTGCTTCAAATAATATCTATGAGTGTCAGAAACTAAGAACGACATTACAGTAGAGATCATAGAAGCTCTATAAACCTCAACAGTATAAATACAAAGAAAATAACATCTAGACATATAATGACAAAACATCTTAAAACTTTAAAAAAGGAGAAAATTAAAGACAGCAAAAGGAAAAAAAACATCATACGTTACCTTCAAAGGAGCAACAATATAATGAAAAGGTGACATCAACAATAACACAGGAAGCCAGAAAATAATGCAGTGAGATCTGTACATATTGAAAGGAAATAACTGGCAACTAAAATTTCTATACCCAACAAAAATACTCTTCAAGATAAAGGCAAAGTAAGGACTTTGATATAAGTAAAAACCGAGAAAACAGACCATCACCTTACCTGCACTAAAAATAAATAAATAAATAAATAAATAAAGGTCATTTTTAGGTAGAAATAAAATAACCCCAGATGAAAACATTGAGATAAAAAGCACTGTTTACAATAGCAAAGACCTGGAATCAACCAAAATGCCCATTGATAATAGACTGGATTGGAAAACTGTGGCACATATACACCATGGAATATTATGCAGCAATCAGAAATGATGAGTTTGTGTCGTTTGTAGAAACATGGATGAATCTGGAGAACATCATCCTCAGCAAACTGACACAAGAACAGAAAATGAAACACCGCATATTCTCACTCATAGGTGGGTGATGAAAAATGAGAACACATGGACACAGAAAGGGGAGTACTAAACACTGGGGTCTATTGGGGGGAAAAGGGGAGGGCCAGTGGGAGGAGGAGGTGGGGAGGGATAGCCTAAGGAGAAATGCCAAATGTGGGTGAAGGGGAGAAGAAAAGCAAAGCACACTGCCATGTGTGTACCTACGCAACTGTCTTGCATGCTCTGCTCATGTACCCCAAAACCTAAAATCCAATAAAAAATTTAAAAAAATAAAAAATAAAATAAATATTTTGATAAATAAAAAAAAAAGTAATGACTAAACATGTAAGACTATGCAAAATTTCACTTTTATTTCTATTTTGCCTGATATAAATAATTCTTTGTGTGCTTTATTTGGTATTGTTTGTTTGATAAATACTTTTTTATATCTTTCATTACAATATTTTGTGTATGTTTAGGTCTATCTCTTCTAAGTAGCATATGATTGGATTTGAACTTTGTTTGTGTTTGCTATTGATTATACCTCCTTATCTGCCACTTAAGATCCAGGATTCTCTGTCATTTCAAATAGTTTTTCACTCTTTTTTTTAAATTAATGATAAATTTAATTAGGGCTTATTTATTCTATTTTTAATTATTAATCATTTATTTTTATTCCAGGAGTTAGAGATATGTGTGTGTACATGTGTGTATGTGTGACGATATTATATGTACATAATTTCCTCTGATGATCGTCTTTAAATATTTAACACATTTATTTAAACATATCATCACCATTTAGAGCTTATTATTTCACTAGGTACATACATCTTGGAAACAGCTTCCAAGTTTCTCTTTCTGTTGTCACAACACCTCCATGTCGATAATATCTGGTATTTCTGTTTTATATTGTTTCAATTGTTTCATACTGCTTGCCAACAAGTATTTGGACTTAACTATAAGTTTCACTGGACTTTTTATGTACTGATAATTATCTTTATCTTCTTTCTCTGATTTATTGTTTTTCATTTTCCTAGGAAACATTTCGTATCATTTGTTTTAGCAATTCATGCTTGCACACTCTCCTTCTGTGTTGGGAAACCTATTTAAGTATGTCTAAGGATGCTAGCCCTGCTTATAGGATGATGTTTACAGTGATGTAAAGGAAAGGCATAAGTACTACTGGGTTGGATGCAATAGTCTTGAAGTTGCAGAAATCTCCTGCCCTTTTAAAATGCCGTTAGCTACTGGGTGCACACCTTTTCATATCTAGCTTAAATGCTTACATATGCAAATGAATTCTCTTAGTGAAATACTTTTGCTGCCTGCTGTTGCACACAAGCTATACATGGGGAGGGCAGACTGGTACAAATTCTCTGGGGGTAGTCCCCCTAAAAGCACCATTCTCTCCTCCTATCTGAAGTTGCATTTCATAGATGCATGTGCCTTTATGCATCTATTTCAGTTTGCTTTCTGTCTTCATTGGTTACTAAAGTCTACTTCTTATTGTTGTACAGGTACTATGAAGCTACATTTAAAAAATTCATATTTTATGGCATTTCTACTAAATCTACTTGTTATTGTTGTACACGTTCCTATGAAGCTACATTTAAAAAATTCATATTTTATGTCATTTCTAATGTCTTAGAGTTTAAGTAGTCAGACATTTGAAATAATCTCTTAATTTTTATGTTCTTTTCACTGGTAAAGATAAATAATATACAGTATTTTGAAGAAATAATAATGTAGCAAATGACCATGCCAGTTGAATGCTATTCATTCCAATTTGATTTATTCCAATAATAGTTTTAGACCTGGATGTTATGGACTGAATTGTGTCCCTTCCCATATCCATATATTGAATCCCCAACCCCCAATGTGACTATATTTGGAGATAGGCTCTTTAGGAGGTGATTAAGATGCTAAGAATGGGGTCCTAATCTAATAGATTAGCTCTCCTTTTAGAAAGAGGAAGAGACACCAAATCTCCCTCTCTCTCTCTTGTACACATGGAAGGAAGGCCATGTAGGAAAAATGTAGGCAGCTGCAAGCCAGGAAGAAAGACCTTAGCAGACACCAATCCTGATAGTACCTTGACCTTGGCCTTCCAGCCTACAGAACTGTAAGAAAATGAATCTCTATTGTTTAAGCCACCCAGTCTGTGGTATTCTCTTACTGTAGCCTGTGTAGACTATATTATAATATACTGGACGAGGGTTCAAGATGTGTGCTAATATTTACCTGCCTCTAGAATTGAAATAATATGTAGGTATTTTAAAAGCATAAAGGAGAAAATTAATTAAATTAATATTGGAATAAAAAGGTATTATATGTCATAAAAAATTGTATCTAGCAGGTCACAAAATTACATTTGCATTTTTTTACCTGACAGAAAAATAAAATGGTGCCATGCGTCCTATTTTGGTCTCATTAGTTTCTTTCTTTAATGACTTTGCTTAATACTTAGTATCCCATTAGGAAATTGTACATATAAAAAGTGTGTGTGTGTGTGTGTGTGTGTGTATATATATACACACATACAGTATTTTGAAGAAATAATAATGTAGCAAATGACCATGCCAGTTGAATGCTATTCATTCCAATTTGATTTATTCCAATAATAGTTTTAGACCTGGATGTTATGGACTGAATTGTGTCCCTTCCCATATCCATATATTGAATCCCCAACCCCCAATGTGTATATATATATATATATATATACATACACATATGTATATATATGTGTGTGTATATACATATATATGTGTGTGTGTGTATATATATACATATATGTGTGTGTGTATATATATATACATATATATGTGTGTGTATATATGTTTGTGTGTGTATATATATGTATATACACACACATATATAAATATATATATATAGTTAGAACAATGCATTATATATATATATAAAATGGCAAAGGATAAAAAAGATGTATATATATATATAAATGTCATATACATACATTCATCAAATATATACATCTTTTTTCAGCTAATCTGCAGGAGAGCATGTCAGATTTCTAGGTATTTCTCTATTGCTTAATAAAGGTTGATTAAATCAGATTTATTCAATAATATAAAGTAAGTAAAATTATACCTAAAGGTATTGTCACACAAACAGATCAATTTTTTCCTTTTAAGTTGGTCAGCATGCTTGCTTTCTTACAATTATTTTTAGTGGTCAGTCATAAAACATCACTAATTATTTTCTTTCTATTGTTCATGTGTTTTCTTTGATTATTCCAGTTGTTACACTTCTTAACTCTCTGATTGAGACCTCTGTGAATTTTCCACATCCTCCTTTCACTTCACACACCTCTTCTCAAAGCCATTTCACTCTGGGCCTCAAGAGGAGCCCCTATCCATAAGCTAACACCCAATATTCATAGAGCTTCATGTTGAATCTTTACAAAGTTCTAGGAACTACATCACTCAGCCTGAGAAGCAAGGAAACAAAGAAAAATTGAGCCAACTGCTCTTGAGGTAAAGCAAAATAAACTAAACCTTTCCAGATATGCATTAATATATCATAGATTTAATTCCTTAATACCAACCCACAATTCTTGAAATGTATGAGTTTTGTCTTAGGGAAAATATAAATGCTGATACAGTTAAGATTAGAATCTTTCACTTGGCAGGATGAGCCTAAATAGCATCTCTATGTGTTTTTTTTTAATCTCCATAAAAGCTTCAGCTATTAAAATAGGCCCAACTAATGGTTGGTAGAGTAAGGCAGATAGATGGGAAATTTGAGTGGTAATAACAGTAGAAGTTCCAGTGGGGCAACAAATGAAATAAGCAGATGGTTAAAGGCCAGGGGAATAATATAGAAGGAAAAACAATCCACTTTATGCACTGCATTTGTTTAGTATGTAACAGTAGTTTTCCAGTAAAGTAAGAATGAAGGTCTCTCTCTCTGAAGTCAAAAAGGCCTGGGTTAAAAATCTCTGCTACACAATTTGATGTCATTATCTTTGAAAACTTTTGTTTTTTCCTTGTAAAATGAGAGTAGTCATAAAATCTGATTTGGGGAGTTGTTTTGAGGATTAAACATGATAATGCAGTTAAATAATGTTAGTTCTTATTAGTTATTATCATAATAATCTCACTAAGGCAGAAAAAATAACAAAATATGAACAGATAAGCCTAGAGATTGGCAGATTGGTATAGTTTATTCTAACTGGGTCTAAAGACAATAGAATTAGAAAGTAAGCTCATAGGTCCGGGGGCGGTGGCTCAAGCCTGTAATCCCAGCACTTTGGGAGGCCGAGGCGGGCAGATCACGAGGTCAAGAGATCGAGACCATCCTGGTCAACATGGTGAAACCTCGTTTCTACTAAAAATACAAAAAATTAGCTGGGCATGGTGGCGCGTGCCTGTAATCCCAGCTACTCAGGAGGCTGAGGCAGGAGAATTGCCTGAACCCAGGGGGCGGAGGTTGCAGTGAGCTGAGATCGCGCCATTGCACTTCAGCCTGGGTAACAAGAGTGAAACTCAGTCTCGAAAAAAAGAAAGTTAGCTCATAGAATGGAAACCCAAATCATACTTCAGCCCTCCAAAGGGTATCATTAACATCAGACTCTCTGTGAAGTGAACTTTCTGGATTAACTCAGATTCCTCAGTGAGGAATTTGCATTGTTGTACTCAGCGGTAGCCCTGGTACAAAATGCTGATGTCAACGTAAGTTATTAATCTGTGTTGTAAAAACAAAGGTATATACACAAACATTTATTTATTTATCCATTTGCATGTTTACTATGAACTATGACTAAACATTCTTTATCATCCCCATATATTTTGAAAATACTTTATCTTAAAATGAGAAATCTGGTCCCTGGAGATTCGTTATGTGTTGAGAACAACATGAAACAACCCGAAAGGAAAAAACCCTTACACCTAAGAAAGAGATTGGCATCTGTGAGTGCCTGTGGCAGCCCTTGCAAAACTTAAAATAGGATGAACATAGTTTAAAAAGTTGGCCCTTAGATTTAATACTGTTAAACACTAGTGTCTCACCTGGTGTACTCAGGCTTTAACTTCCTGCAGCTATAAATTGTCCTCTTTAGAACAATGCTGGGCAACCAGCCTGGTGAAACGTGTCTCCACAAAACATTAGTGGGACCTGGTAGTGTAGGCTTGTAGTCCCAGCTACTCAGGAGGCTACGTTGGGAGGATCACCTGAGACCAAAAGGTGTTGGCTGCAGTGAGCAGAAATCACACCATTTTACTCCAGCCTGGGTAACAGAGGGAGACCCTGTCTCAAAAACAAAAAACTAAAACAACAAAAAACCCCCACAATGCTGGCTGTTCACACATCTTCAACATCTGAACTTAACATACCTAAAAATCCCTCGTGTGGCAACCCTGCACTTGCACGATGATCAGATGATAGGCACACAATTGACTGGAAGGTTAGTTGTTCAGTTTAACTTCTGTGTGGAAGGAGAAGCTTGCTACCTAAGGTGGCTCCAGTGTATCTATTGCTTTTAATATAAGTGAAGGGAAACAGTGTCTCTTAGGCAACCATGATGAATGTTTGCCATAAGCTAGTTTAAAGCTCAATATGTAATTTATTCCTGGCTGGAATTTTCTCCCAAGTAGGTTATGCTATGTATTACACAGACATATGTACAAGGGAGAAAAAGAGGAAAAAAAATCAAGAATTATAATTACATTCACATGTTGGCTAATTGGGCCCTTCGGGGCCTTCTTCCTAATTATAAGAGGGCATAGAAAGAAGAAATATCACTAAGAGCAAGTACATATAGAATGAATATGAGTTTAAATGGGTTATGCTGGCTATATAAAAGCTGTAAAACTTGATAGGAAAGGAATGCTATTACTTGCCAAACATCTACATATTAAAAAAAAAATTATCAAGCCCACATCAGTGTCATTGACAGAATAAAAGATGAGAAAAAAAATTGCTTTAAAGAGATACATTGAAAAAAAAGGAAGACTTCTAATATACATACAAGATGTATGTTTGATTTTATATCTGTTTTAGAAACGCAAAAAAATTCAAATTTCTGGTAATATATGAAATGAAAAAACTTTGTGGCAAATTTAATACTGTATGCATAAGACTTGTAACACTTCTGAAAATTACATAGATACATAAACATAAGCTTGAAAACCTTCAGAGAATTGCTTCATTTGTAATGTGTAAACTTTGATGATATTATTTCATAAAAAATGCAAAAGCAGCTTTTGATCCCTGACATTGGAAAACTGTACGTTGCTGCTCTGATAATTCTCAAAGTAAATTTTACAGTTGTTTTCCTTCCATTTCTCCTGGGGATGCAAGATGGCAGAGAGGGTGGAGAAAGACTGTACCCATGTTAGAGTAAATCATGAAACTTTTTACAGGGTTGTAATTCATTTTATTTCACATCAAGTGGTACCCTTTTGACATGTCTATAAAAGTCTGAATGTTTATAGTAGATGTGTATATAATATTACATTATACCTCATAACTGAGATAAACTGGCAGGAACCCTAAAGCTCAATAGGAACAAGATTGCCTTTATCTCTTAAAACTGTCATTTTAATTTTCTACACTAGACAATGCTATAGATGCCGGATGACTTAAGTTCCTGGTGGCTGTTAGATCACAATCTTGTAATGTTTTGAATTTAGTACCTAATCAAATTGCTTTGCTTTTAGTATTCTTATCTTGATTTATGTGAATTGGTATATGGTACCCTCCTTAGAATACCCGAAGGAACAGTGTATTTTATAGCATTCTAAATGCAAATCCTGCTCCCAGATTTATGCCATGGACAATGCAACCACACCATTAAAAAAGAATTTAAAATGAAACTTAGAAAAATTGAAATGACAAATTTAGAGTCAAACAACCTGCAGCAGCTGGCCCTGATGCTCTGTGGGATGCAGTGACTGAGCCGGAGTCCTGGAGCAGGGCACCGGTCACAGCCTGCAATTTCAGAGCTACCTTCTGTGGGATTGGAATTAAATGCCCAGTTAATACAAAGGAAAATTGCCCTGGTGCAAAATCTAATCAAATGTAATATGTCTATATTATAACTACCATTTCTATGACTATTATAATTCAAGTTCCTAATTATGAGTTCAGTTCATAAAAAAGAAAATTGGCTTTTATTTGAGCAGCATTTTCTATCAGAAATGGGAAACACACATTTAAGCACACAGGTTTTCAATTCATTATTCTCTTTATTTCAATACCCATTATGGGCCCAATTCAACCCTCACATAGTGATATTCAACTCCCTATGCAGTCAGGTTTATATACAAATCTTGGGCTCAGTGTAAGTAGGAAAAGTAAGGAAATGATTCCGGAGGAGGAGAGGAAAATAAACTATTCATATAGTAGGCCTGAAAAAGTTTCTCTGAAGCAAGACTATGTATACAGGATTAAGTAATCTCAACTAGATATGGCTCAGAAAATAATCAAATCTTTGGTTTCTATTTCTACCCATTCAGTGTTCTACTGTAGTTTGCTCTACACATGCAACTGCTCTATCCTCACTGAGCTCAGAGTTAGCCGAATATGTGACAGTTTGACTTGGGAACATCAACTGTACAAACAGATCCACCATGTAAGCTGCAAAACTCAGAGAATTATTATTTTTGACAAGTTGACAATAACCAAAATAGTAATTGGTCAAATATAAAAAATTTCACTTGTGAATAGTTTTTTTTGTGTGTGTTTTTGTTCTTTTTAATTGCAAACACATTTCCACAAATAAGTAAAGACAAAAATGTTATTGGTCCTGAGGCCAGGCCACAGAAGCTGATTGATCATTTAATAGATGAAGCACTTCAGAGCAGGTCTGAACTCTAAATATACTCCTTCTTGTCTGCACATGAACCACGAGTCCCAAGTCCCAAGTATCTATCAACTCAGATTCTCTGTGACCCCAAAGCAGAACACTGATTTTGACTGAAGGTTGAATAGAATTATGCACTGGTTGAAGAAGAATGTAATTGTGGAATAGGTATATTTCAGAAATTATAAAATATTTAAGCTATTAAATATACATTTATTAAAGATAAAATTTGCTTTGATCTTAGAAACTGAGATCGAAATTAATGAATTCTCTTAAACAACTGAAATACTTGGATAACAGTCATTGTAACTACTAATCACTTGTTCTGAGGTCTCATGAGATTGGCAACTCTACTACCCACTTTCTCCTGCAAGTATCTCTAGCACACTCCTAGCATGTAATCAGTAGAGCCAGGATTCAAAACCATGTCTGTGAGGAATGGAAATCTACCAGCCTTGACTGTCAGGAATATATCAAGGCAACAGTATAAAATTTGGATAAATTTGAAACCACTACCTAAAATAAGTTACAATTGTTATACATAATTCTTAATGAACTGAACATTTAAACAATATAAATTGGGATTTTCAGTTTATAAGATAATTTGCAATACTGATATTTTTAATACATTTTTACATAGGTATTTTATTTAATTCATTTGTCCCAAGCATGGTTCTTAGAATCATATAATGGTTTCAATCTGCTGTTCTATCCACTATGTAATGTACAATTGAACTCTTTTTCATCTAAATTTCCTACACTTAAAATACATAAAATGTTCTACTCAATTCATTGTTAAAAATATTTAATGATGTAAACCATGTCAAACTGATAAATTATAAACATATATGTTACACATCATAAAAACAACAAACAATTATTGATCCCTTACCAAATGCTGGCTGCTCTGCTTTGTAACTTACACATATTATTTTATTTAGCATTCAAAATTGTCTCACTATTATTATTTCAATTTGAGAAAAATCCAGTGAAGTGGATATTAACATTATTCTCATTTTAAAAACAGACAAAACAGTGTTTGCAGAGACATATATTTGCTGAAAATTACACAGTTGGTAAGTGGCAATGGAATGCTTACCCCCATACTTTGAAATTTTAGGTTATGAGATTTTGCTCATTATTACTACACTGCTTATTTATTTGATATTCACAAAACTTTGGAAAAGTTCAAAGAATAGCCAATTAAACACACACATGCTTTTCACTTTGCCTGTTTATCCTCTGCAATAAGGAGTGCATTAGCATGAAAACTACTATGTAGTATATTAAAACTAATGGAATTTAATAACAGACTCAGATTACGTGTAAAGGCATCACACTTAACACTACTGAGGGGGCATCCTGATTAGATTCTTTTGTTTTTAAGGAATCCTAATCAGCTACAAGTATTTAGAATACAACTTTTTAATGAAAAAAATAAAAAATACAAATGGAAGAATTTTGAAAATGTTAAAATAGAATGAATAATAAAAATAATACAAAAATAGAATACAACTTTCTAAATTACTCATGTTTTTATCTGTGAAGAGTTATCATATCCCTTTAAGCCATATTACCATAGATCCATGCCATAACAATTTTCCTTATAGTCTTTGCAGAGAATGTCCACTGAAACACTAGTATGTCTAAAAGGCAGAAACACAGTTAGGGAACTTTTAATATTTTTACTTAATCCACACAACTTCTGCAAACAAACAAGCTCAAAAAATTCTAGTGTCCAATAATAATGTTATTCTTAATGACCATGAGGAATTCTACCTGAAGAGGTTCGAAGAATATCATCACAGTAGAAATAAATGGAGTTTTAAGGAAGCAACAAATACAAGTATACCTTGTTTTAAGAAAATAAGAACACCAAAGTGATGGAAAAGAGAACATTTCACATGTTGTAAAAGGGATTGTGGCTTACTGTTATATTAACAAATAGTAGCATTGTAGCCTCATAACTGTTAAATAGAAGAATATTTTGCTTTACTGACTAATATATGATGAGTCTGTAATATGTGTGGAGAATGTATCATGATCTAGAAATGCTAGTCAATGTAGGGAAAAGTGAAGAACAAAATCTTACACCTGACTAGATGGGTCACCTTAGTTTGCATCTATCTGTATTTATATTTCTCTATAACCAAATATAATAAAGTAATGTAATAACCTGAGTACCATATTTCACTAAAATTTAAAAACAAACAAAACATCATGTGTAAAAGTACCAATTAACCTCAATTACAAGTTGATTTATGTTTAAAATTTAGGAAACTCCAATTATTGCCTACAAAAATTCAAATTTTAGGGTAAGAACAAAGTATTTTGTCATCTTCAAAATGGATCCTCTTGCAATAATTTCTAAAATTAAATATAAAAATTGATTATTTTATTTGAATTCTATGCAGAGAATGTGTTTATGTAACCAATTGTCTTTAATCAGAATATATTTAACAAGAGCAAGCACACCAGATTAGTACTCTATGTCTTAATCCCAATTTTTAGGTGTGTCTATAAGTTTTGTTCATTTTTCTATTAAAGTATTTGAAGTGAATCATTGATTTTACTCAAAGATAAATTTTATAACTGTTTTATAACTCAATTGAATCAAGTATTTCAGGACCTTATAAAAATAAAGGTCTTAAAATGCATTGTAAAGTGTACTGTCTACTGTTACATAAATCTTTTATTTTATTATCAAGACTGTCTTAATTGAATATTTCCTAATGTGTCTTTTTTCTAAACCCCATTTCATTAGTATGGGAGTTTAAAACACTATTCATTAATGAGAAAATTTTGATGATGCATATCTTTATTCTCTTGTAGTAGTTTATTATCATGGTAATACTAATTTAGATACTACCCAAAACTTATAATGTTCAACATTAAGTATTGAATGTCTCTTCATCACTTCTAATTATATACTAGGTCTTTTAATTTCAGATATAAAACATAAACTTCATTTTCTTCAAAAGCTTCTATAGACGAAGAAAAAATAGTTTTATTAGATTAGAAATATGTGGAGATACAAATAAAAATATGCTTTATCTCTCATATAACCTCTAAAATCATACCTATATTAGTGTCAGTTATTTATATAAATACAAATGTTTCTTCTTCTATATGTAAAAATGTTTCATTAGCTAGTCATTTTTTTCTGTTAAAGCTGACCTTTTAGTATAGTGTAATGTTAGGATCATGGACTTAAGAGCCAGACTGAATCAATTTGATACCCAGTACCCCACTTCCTGGCAGTGTGTCCTTTAGAAACACATTCATTCTCTCCATTATTCATATATAAGATGGAGAAAATACTAGCCCTACCTATTATCATGGTTTTGAGAGTCACATGAGTTAATATTTGTAAAGTAAGAATGGTGCTTCTCCTAAGAGAAGGTTGTGGTAAATATTTTTAAAAATTATTTAACAAATATGTATTGATGGATGACTATGTGCTAGACACTCTTCATTGTGCAGAAAGACTTTCTTATCTCCTAAGCCTGACTTGGAGGGCATTATTTGTTGAAGAACCAGTCACTTTGCTAAGAACTGAGTTTATCAAGATAAATGCTACCTAATCTCAATAGACTTACAGTCAAGGGAATAAAATAATGACTGTAACACATTGTGATAAGTATTTTGATAGAAATATGCACAGGGCACCCCTTAGAAGCATAAAAGATAAATACAACACAGAGCAGTTTAGGTCAGGTAGGTCAAAATGTGACCATCATGAAGAGATAATACGTGTACTGATTAATGTAGGCTAAAGAGATATTTCTTGAAAAATGAGCAACCTTGAAGCAGATATGTCAAAAGCAATTTCCCCTAAGAAATAATGAGAAGAGATTGCATTGCTTCATTTCTAGGACACCAGCTACAGTTATAGGTTAATTGCTGATTCTGCTGCTGATTAAAAGAGCAGCAGAGGTCTCCTCTACTATCCCCATAGGGCAAAAATTTCGAATGCTACAAGGCCCTTTTAGGAAAGGCTGGTCAATAAAACAACATCTACCCTGCCCTGTGTAGTGTCACGTAGCAAAGGCTTTCTATGACTTTACATTAAGGCTGGATATCCTATTGACATGGATTACTAAACAGCTGCTCTCCTGATATAATTCAAGGCCAATCTGAATGGTTAAATAAAAAAGAAGAAAAGAAAAAGAAATTTGCAATGATGAAAGTTGTAACACAGCTTCTAGAAAAAACCCAATGTAGGTGAAAACGTGAAACAGCAATGACTAGCCGTTTACCAAAGACTAGCTTAAGACCGCGGCCGTGCTCATCAACAGTGGTGTATATGTGTTGAAGAGTCTAGACAGAATGTGTGCATGTATTTCAACTGACAAATGCCATTTAGATCCTAATACAAAAATCCAGTGTAGTTAGTTGCCTTCTTTTTACTTTGGTCTACAATTCTAGCAGCATAAAAGTAATGAGCACCTTAGAGAAGGTGGGAGAACAAATGAGAAGGAAAGAGGGAAGGAAAGGAGAGAACTAGAGAGGGAGGAAATAAGGTAGGGAGACAGAAAGGAAGGAAGAGAGGGAGGGAGAGAAAGAGGGAGGGAGAGAGAGAGGGAGGGAGAGAGAGAGGGAAGGAGGGAGAGAGAGAGGGAGAGAGGGACAGAAAGCCTGAAGTATAAACTGACCTAAAAATATTGACTATCAGCAACTTTAGACATATTTCAAGAAAAAAATAATAGAATATATCTGGCACATTACTATCTTTAATGAAACAATATATCTTGATATTCAATTTATTTGCTTTCAAAATGTTATTTCATTTAAAGAAAAAAACTGGATCTTAATATCTGAAATTTATGCAAATAGATGAGCATACAAATATTCTCAATTGAAACATTTTAGATAATGACTGTGGGAGCAAGAATGTATTTAATTGTCTGATTTTGTGGGATCTCTAAATTGAAGAAGTTTTATTCTTTTATAAGGCAAGAAATGCGGTTCTCAGAGTAAGGAGGTTTGAACAACCATATATATGTCCAAAGACTCAGTGTAGTCTGAATTCAGGTTCTGTTAAATTAGTATTAAAATTGATTTATCCTCATGAAATTGATGTCAGTCTTGTTCTGAAATGTTCTTAAGAAAACTCACCTAGAAATAAGAAGAACGGTTTTCTTTAGACAACTAATTCCTGTAAACTACCTACTGCTCTCAGATGGTGTGACCAAAGTACAGCAGGGCAATGAGAACCAGAAAAAAACACCTACCTTTTGAAAACCAAAACCATGTCAGATCTGTTACCAAACCCTACAAAGTTAACTTTCTGCTTATAGCTAGCTGTTGAAGATGTGCAACCTTAACCACTGTTCCAATATCTGCCATCATATTTGTAATTGACAATGCCATTAGCAGTGTCTAAAGTATGAGTGGCTTTTGGCCCACCAATGCTGAATAGATTTTTCAGTGTATCAATTTCCATTGTGTAGCTTTAGCACCGTTGATCGAACTGATCTCAAAAATGATCCTATGAAAACCACATTGAGATACCATCTCACGCCAGTTAGAATGGCGATCATTAAAAAATCTGGAGACAACAGATGCTGGAGAGGATGTGGAGAAAAAGGAACACTTTTACACTGTTGGTGGGAGTGTAAATTAGTTCAACCATTGTGGAAGACAGTGTGGCGATTCCTCAAGGCCTTAGAAATAGAAATTCCATTTGACCCAGCAATCCCATTACTGGGTATATATCCAAAAGACTATAAATCGTTCTACTATAAGGACACATGTACATGAATGTTCATTGCAGCACTGTTTACAATAGCAAAGACCTGGAATCAACCCAAATGCCCATTGATAATAGACTGGATTGGAAAAATGTGGCACATATACACCATGGAATATTATGCAGCAATCAGAAATGATGAGTTCGTGTCGTTTGTAGGGACATGGATGAATCTGGAGAACATCATCCTCAGCAAACTGACACAAGAACAGAAAATGAAACACCGCATATTCTCACTCATAGGTGGGTGACGAAAAATGAGAACACATGGACACAGAAAGGGGAGTACTAAACACTGGGGTCTATTGGGGGGAAAAGGGGAGGGCCAGTGGGAGGGGGAGGTGGGGAGGGATAGCCTGGGGAGAAATGCCAAATGTGGGTGAAGGGGAGAAGAAAAGCAAAGCACACTGCCATGTGTGTACCTACGCAACTGTCTTGCAAGCTCTGCTCATGTACCCCAAAACCTATAATCCAATAAAAAATTAAAAAAAAAAAATGATCCTATGAAAGAGGTAGAGGGAACAGATATTGCTGCATATTAACTCTAGACAAATATCCTCTCTTCTGAAATTATGAAGTAAAAATATATTCTGACTGTATGTTATATACTCAGAAAACTATTTATTGAGCAATTTGTTGAACAGACAGTTTTCAGGGGTAGAGTCTCTGTCCTCATGGAGCTTATATTCAGAGAGTCTCCAATAAATAGAAAGACTGAAATAATATTTGTGGAAACACCAAGGCTGTTATATCTTGGCATAAGCACAACCTATATTTGATTAATCTATGTTTTTATAGGAGAGTTTTAATGCTACAGCTTGGGAATATCTCAACCCCAAGTAAATGTGAAATACTGAATTACAGATTTTTGTACTTGGCTGTCACAGAAGGTTCTCTGTTGATTGGATCTTCATAAAAACTTAGTGAATTAAATAATTTATGAACAATAAGCATTTTAAAGCCTTGAAAATACTGAATTCTTTTTCTTGTCTTTTCTTATTTCTCTCTCTTTTTTTTTTTTTTGAAACAAAGTCTCTCTCTGTCACCCAGGCTGGAGTGCAGTTGTGTGATCTCGGCTCTCTGTAATCTCTGCCTCCTGGGTTCAAGCGATTCTGGTGCCTCAGCTACCCAGGTAGCTGGGATTATGGTGCATGCACTATGCCTGGCTAATTTTTGTTTTTTGGTTTTGTTTTATTGAGATAGAGTCTCACTCAGTCACCTAGGCCTGGCTAATATTAGTCACAAAGGGGTTTGGCCAGGCTGGTCTCAAACTCTTACCTAAGGTGAGACACCTGACTCAGCCTCCCAAAGTACTGGGATTACAGGCATAAGCCACCATGCCCAGCAATACTGAATATTATAATTTCTGTTATACATATATGTTAATTATTTTATACAGAGCCTATTTTTTAAATTCATTCAACAAATATCTATCGAGTGTTTGCAGTTTGTCAGACACAAGAGAACTACACATATTGTACTTAAAAAATGGGAAAAAAAAGGCATTGTCTGCTCCTGCACAGAGCCTATGTTTTAGTGGGGGAATTAGAGATTGAGGGAATAACTGCACAGATACTAAGTTAATTACAATTTTATAAGTGCCAAAAAAGAGTGCACAATTTTTTAGGTCATCTTTATGAAACTAGGCCCTGACTCATCTGGGAAGGCTTTCCTAAGGAAGTTGTGATTGGATAGAGAAGAGTAAAAGGATATGAGTTGGGAACGTTAAAGTGAGGTAAAATGTCCAGGTGAAGGGACAATCCTGTGTGAAAACATGTGCACAATAACAAAGCATGTTTCCTTCACTGCAGCATGCAATTTTTACTGGAGGTAGCATTTATGGGGCAGAGATTGTTTCTTATCCTCTTCTTGCTTCCACAGCTGGCTGTGTCACTAGTTCTTATCCAGAAATTTCAGATGAAAGTGATACATCATCTCTGCGTTGAGGTGCCTTCTCTCCTCTGATTTAGTGGAGGATGGAAGGAGTCTGGATACCTCAAATACCACATGAAGGAAAGTCACTAGGGTGTAAGCAACACCCTGATCAACTTGTCAGATATTAAACAGAAAATACCTATTTTTTGAAGCCACCCAAATGTGGGTTTATTTTTGCGGCAGTAGTATGGTTAATGTTAACCAAACAGCATAAGTTGTAAAGTGACCGACGGTGTTGGAGTTCCTGAAAGATGCGGTGTCATTAGAGCACTGATAGTAAGGAGAAAGTAAGTTGGACTGCAGGAAAATTGCCCAACGAAAAGCACTCAGGGAACAAAAGGCAATTCTCTGCTTTCCTCCTTTATCCTCTCAATGCTGTTTTAGTTGGATATCACAAAAATAACCCAATTTTGTGATAAAAAAATCCTAGGACAGGCATGGTGGTTCATGCTTTTGATCCTAGCACTCTGAGAAGCCAAGGCCAGAGCGTTGCCTGAGGCCAGGAGTTCAAGACCAGTGTGGGTGACCCAGTGAGAAAACGTTTCTTTAAAGATATGGTGGTATGTGCCTATAGTCTTAGCTATTTGGGAGGCTGAGGTGGGAGGATCCCTTGGGCCCAAGAGTTCTGGGCCACAGTGAGTTAGGATCACATCATTTCACTCCAGCCTGGGTAACAGAGTAAGAACTTGTCTCTAAAATAATAATAATAATAATACATATTATTTTAAAGGAATAGCTAAGCCCAGCCCCATCTCAAATAAGGAAAACAATTAAGGACCCACATTAAAACGAAAGGTGAAAACCAGAACAGTAAGCTAAAAGCTGTATCTATGTCATGACCAAAAATTAAATTTTAATGAAACATATCAGCATGGACTTTAGCCTATGCAACCAGAATGTAAGGTGTTTGTGTGGAGGGTGGTGGTAGTGGTGGAGTTCAGACTGCTCTATAAGTTCATTTTCCAGACTAGGAATGAGCAATATCCTAGGAACCATCATTAAAACAAATAAACATTACAACTCTGCTTACCTTTCTTGACCTATGGTGAAAATAAGTTTGCAAAATTTATAAATACAGGCTGGCTGTTACATCAGAATTCTGATGTTCAAATTTATACCATGTACATTGTAGAGAAGAATAGTGGAGTTAATATTAAATAATCATAATTGAAAGCACTTTAAAGGGCACCTATGTTTTAAAATATTATCTTTCAAAATGCAGCCCCACATGATTCTCCCTGAAGAAGACTATTACACCTAAACTCAGTCTAAAATAATAAAACTATTTAATAAAAATGACATTATAAGTGTTATTGAGCTTAACCAGAGAAGAAGAATTAAACCCTCAAGTTCTTTAGACAGTTAAATTAATTAACAGGTATATAATTTTTAAAACTTAAGATATTTATGAAAATAAAAAATGATAAAATATTGCAATATCAAAGATAAAATATATCAAATATTTGAAAAAATAGATCATGCGTAAATAAAAAAGTATGCTCTCCTTAAAATGCAGCACTAACTAGATGAATGAATAGAAAAATAAACAGAATTGTGAAGAGAATTGGTAAACTAAAGAATAACTGAAAACTATTGCTCAGAATCCACAACACAAATTCAAAAGGTGGAAAACAAGATACATGGATGGTAGAATAGAAATGTTTAAATGTCATCTGACCTGATTTATAGATGGTAATATGAGAAGAATTTGAGGGAGGCAATATTGCCAAATATAATGAATGCCAATTTTACAGAATTGACAAAAACCAAGAATACTTCAGTTCAGGAAATGCAAGCAAAATGAACAAAAGAAAATAAAGACTTGGAAACATTATAATAATATTGAAGAAAACCTAGGACAGAGAGGAAAACCTAATATTAGCCAAAGAAAAAAGAAATATGACTTACAGAGTTTGCAGTACTCTAAAGAATATAAACAACCAGCAGAATAATATCCTCCAAGTTCCAAGAAAGAAGGAAAACACTGTCAATTTAGAGTTAGACACTCAACTAAACTGTCACTAAAGATTTTGAAAGAAATAAAGATATTTGAAAGAAGCAAAAACTGGAAGAATTTGTCACCAACTTGCTCTCATAAGAGAAAATCATAATTATTTCAGAAGGAATATGTGACAATCTGAGATCCAAAAAAAGAAGAAATTGAGAAACATGAATAAATGAGAAACTTTTCCATGAAATTGAGAAACATATGAATAAATACAAACAGATATTATCTATATAAAATAGT
The DNA here is from genome assembly GCF_049354715.1 of Callithrix jacchus. NCBI lineage: Eukaryota > Metazoa > Chordata > Mammalia > Primates > Cebidae > Callithrix > Callithrix jacchus. Next base: position 117,635,906 of record NC_133508.1, read on the forward strand.
TCAAACAATAATTTGGGGCTAAAAACAAGACAGTGGACTAGTATACATGACAATAATTACATAGAAGGGAAAAGGACCTAATTAATATTAAAGTATTCTAGACCTGGGAAATTCAAACTTCATTCCATAATTATTACCAGTCCACAAGCTATTAGCGATCTATTACAAGAAATACGTAGAAATTAATAGTAAGAGTTAAAAACTTTGAAAGCATTTTGACAAGAGTAGTTTTATGTCTGTTTAATTTAGTAATCAATAAGATTGGCTCATATTTAATGTGCATTTTATATTTTATTTTTTTAGACTTACCACTTCATGAGTAAATGCAATGTTTGGAGAAAAAAATGTATTTTACCACTAATAATATGAGAAGTATTACCTTCAAATCCTATACATTTAAAAAAGGAGCATAGAAATTAGATAGATATAACCAGAAAAAAAGAAAATATTAAATGCAATAGGTAACCCAAAAAAATCAGAAATAATCAAGTATCAAGAAAAATGCAGAATTAGTAATAAAATTTTACCAATCTAAAAGAAGACAAGAAAATTAAAGTGAAAAAGGACAGGAATCATTGGAAAGAGATGATAAAGGAGAAACACAAAATAAAAAAACAAAATCCAAATATATTAATAATCCCCATAAATATAAATACAATACATTTATTATTTCAGTGACAAATTATTACAATGGATTTTATAATAAAACAAAGTCCAGTAATAATGCTGTTAGCAAGCAACCTAACATATTAGGATGCAGATAGTTTGCAAGTAAAAAGATGAAAATTGGAAAAAGATTTGTTGGTAAAGATTAAGCAATAAAAAGCTGATGTTGCTTTCTTTAAAGGAAAATGGTATTTTTAGGGATTAAAAATAAAAACATATTGGACAAATTTTACAAGAAAATACATAAAGATTATAAGCATTAAATGTTTACACTAAAAGTAAAGAAGAAAGGTTGATTATTAACTTACAATAAAACTTTTTCTAAGAAAAACTTGTCATAAATTAAGTCTAGCCTCCAACTTGGGATGTTATAATAAATAGAATATGCCTGAATAATACATAAAGGAAAAATATAGAGTTAAAAGAAAATAATGGTAAGGAACACAGAAGAAGGAGATCAACAAATTCTATATTTAGAGCTTAGTGAAGATTTAATAGCAAAAATTTCTTAGAATTAGTCAAGAAAAAAATACAGAAAGGCTAAATAACCAATTTTATTAACTAAAAAGAGATCTTAGTACAGATAGAGCTGAGTATTTCTAAATGGTAATACCAGGAACAATTTCAGCTAAATAAATTGTAAAATTAGAAGTAACAACAATCTATCCCACCTCACTACTAGGACACAATTACTGAAAACTGACTCAATGTTAAAAAATAAAAGTAAAATTCTGAATAGACTTGTAAACATTAACAAATTGAATCAATAGAATCAGTAGTAATAGATATACACCTTATACTCTGTAAAATCTACCGGTCTCAGAAAATTTTATAAGACATCTGTATTGAGCACTAATTATTTACAACCTTTGCAAAGGTAGACAAATTGAAATGCCTGCTAAATCTTTTTATGAGATAAACTTGATAATAGAATCTGACAAAAATATTAATATTAAAGGCTAATGATAGGTCAATTTCAATCACACTAGAGATTCAAAAATTCTAAACAGCATCATTAAAACTAACACATTAATATATTTAAACAAACTATTCATGAACAAATATGTTTATCCTAGGAAGGTTAGAATATTTTCTCTCTAGGAAACCAATACATGTAATTTATCAAAATATTAGATTAAAGTAAAATATTGAAATTATGATTTTACTGGGTGCAAAAAATATTATCCAGTGAAACTCAATAACATTTATAATAAACTTCATGCTATTCAAATAATAAAAAGCAACCAACTTAAGCTGGTGATGGGCACCTACCAAAATTTACGACCGCATTATACTTTCTCTTATAATAGAAGCCTCTCTTGAAAAATCAGAAAAACTAGATGGTCACTGCATAAACTATACTGTGTATGTTATATTTGTGTGTGTTTGTGTGTGTATGTGGGTATATATATATATCAGAATAGCATTAATCATTGATTTTATATAAATACAAATATACACATATGAATATAAAATCACTATATAATGCTATACTGGTTTAGGCCAGCAGAGTACAATAATACATAAATGTGAGATTATTCAAAGTTAATAATATTTGCTACAGTGGAACCCAATTTGTCTAGAAGACAAATTCTAAGTGTTAACAAAGATATATAAAGATTGCTTAATGAAACAACATGTATATAAATTGACTTATTTTTATTAGCAAAAATTAATATGTATAATTATGTTACTAATGATATTAATAATATTGGTAAATAATATTAGCAAATAATATTTTCATGAAAATGTTTTAAAGGATATTTCTTATAGCTTGATCTGCTATAACAAAATACCACAGACTGAGTGGCTTAAACAGCAAATATTGTCAGAGTTATGGAAGCTGGGAAGTTAAGATTAATACTCTGGCAGATCTGGTCTCTGGTGATGGCTGGCTTATAGACAGCCTCGTCATCCTAGTTTTCCTTTCTTTTTTTTTTTTTTCAAGACAGAGTCTCTCACTCTGTCTCCAGGGCTGGAGTGCAGTAGCGCAGCCTCAGCTCACTGCAACCTCCACCTCCCAAGTTCAAGCAATTCCCCTCCCTTAGCCTCCTGAGTAGGTGGGACTACAGGTGCCCACCAAAATGCCCAGCTAATTTTGTTGTATTTTAGCAGAGTTGAGGTTTCACCGTGTTGCCCAGGCTGGTCTCGATCTCCTGAGCTCAGGCAATCCTATCGCCTCGGCCTCCCAAAGTGCTAGGATTACAGGTGTGAGCAACTGGGCCCGGTCTCCTAGTTTTCAAGATTTATTTTCAGACTACAGTAAATATATCAGAGTAGGATTGCTGCAGGGATAAATAACTGGACCAGTGGAAGAATTGGAGATGAAAGAAACAGATCCATAATGCATGAATATTTATTTTTGGCAAAGATGGCACTGCAAATGATGGGGGAGGGGAGGGCAGAGAGGCTATGGACCAGTCAGTGACTCCTGCTATGACAGTGTTAGCCATACAGAATAAAATGAAATGTTCTTTTACTTATTCCAGGAGTGCTAAAGAAACAAATGTAAACAAGAAAAGCTTTATAAGATGAAATAATTAAATATATTTATGACTTCAAAGCATATAAAAGGGTTCCTGAACAAGACACAAAAAGCATAAATCGAAGAAAATTTTATGAATTTGGATATATTAAAGTAAACCTACTATCTACCAGAGTAATTTGTGGTTAAGTTGAAAACAAGAAATTGTTTCAGAATTTATTTGTAATGAATGAAAACAGCAAATAATTATTAAGACTACACACACACACACACGCACACACACACATATATAGATAGATAGATATATATAGCTAGAACATGTTTCTACAATTCAACATAAAAACAAAAAAAAATCCAGTTTAAAATGGGCAAAAAACACAAACTACAGTCTACAGGGAAAAAAAAGAAAACCTGAATGGCCAATAAACATAAGAAGGCTGGTAACACGATGAAGTACAGCAGATTTCTTCTCAATATCAGGAGAGCCCATTATATGAGCAAATGTTTAATAGTCTATATGAAGGAAGATAGGATGCCTTTTCACTTCTTACAATTAAATTATGCACTACGGCCTTACCCATGATCATGCCCTGATTATGCCCAATGACTGATGGATACAGGGACATAAAGATTTGGATCCTCATTGATTTTGATTATCACATTGGCCTAAAAGTGTAATCAGTTTGGCATAGCACTGTATTCATTATTCATTGTTGTATCATCTTAGAATCGTGTGGAGAGGTTATCCCAGCATCAGATCCCTTAGTCAGTTTGGCTAAAGTCCCTTCATACTGTATCAGAACTCTTTCCTAATTCTATTTCTTTGCCTCCTCTTTAACAAATGTTGATCCTAGGATGCTTCCCAATATATTCTCCTTCTTTGCAATCTCCCGCTGCTTCCTGGGAACTCAACATGGAACAGTGGGTGCCAAGAGTGGTCTGAGAATATAGGTGACAAAATGGGATTTGGGAACTGTATTATTGGTCATGTGGCTGCTAAGAAAAGTCCTATCACTCGTGATGAGGCTAACACAAATATGCCAGGCACAAGGTACCCAGTGTAATTGTTAAAATATTTACATATAGTGACCTGGGATTGAATACTAATGTAGGAAATGGACTATCTTGTGTAATCATAGATCATGGGTTTGAGATACAGCTGGTAAATACTAACCATAAGAGTAGTTGAATTGGCTAAATGTTGCTAAGATTGAGTGAGGCTTTAGAAACAGATAACTAAAAGCTGAGAGTGACTACTCCAACTAAAAGCTATGTTTAAAAGTCAGAGGGTCTCTTTGTTAGTATTTAAAAAGCCTTTCTCATATTCATCTGTCAGAAGGCAGAAAAAATGAGAACCAAGTGCATAATTGTAAGAAGTGAAAAGTTTCAGAAAAAGTTAGATATTCTCAAAATAAGCATGTCTGCTATATTGCGGTTGGGGCTCTATTTGAGAAAGAATGGGACTCTGAGGCATAGAATGGGGGCACAAACATAGATAGCCCTAAAAACATTTAATCATCGGCCGGGAGTGGTGGCCCATGCCTGTAATCCCAGCACTGCCTCGGGAGGCTGAGGCAGGCAGATCACCTGAGATCAGCAGTTCAAGACCATCCTGGCCAAGGTGGTGAAACCCCACCCCTAATAAAAATACAAAATTAGCCTGGTGTGGTGTTACCTGCCTGTAACAGCTATTTTCGAGGATGAGGCAGAAGAATTGCTTGAACCTGGGAGGCAGAGGTTGCAGTGAGCTGAGATTGTTCCATTGCACTTCAGCCTGGGTAGCTGAGTGAGACTCTGTCTCAAAAAATATATATATTAATCACCATATTACCCTGAGATCTCTGAATTGGTAGAAGTGGCCCACTCTTCTTTGATAAATTTTAGCACTCAACTCCATGAAAGAAGTTGCATAAACAACCTCCCCAACAAGACCACAGGTATCACTCACTCAGAATCTATCCCCACCTCCTCTACTCAGTATTAAACCAATAACTGAAATAAACTCACAATTGATAACCAGGGCAGGAACTAACATCTCATTAGGAAGGAAAATGAGCTGCAGGACCTTATCAATAGAGTGAGGAAAACAAGCATAGAAATGAATTCCATAGATGTATAATTAGGGGGACAGACCATAAGAAAATATAAGCAATGTTTGAGATGTCCTATTTAAAAGAAAATCAAACAATATAAAAAAATGTTTTGGTGCTCATGAGGGGTACACCACTATATTATGTAAATAATTACATTTTTAGCAACATACCAGCACTATGTGATTATATAATAAAGTTCAGTAAAGAATACTTGTTAAAAATTCAGAATATGGCAGTCTGAATATACAAAATCTCTGATGAAATGACATGATTCTGAGATAAATATGACATAAAGAGGGGATAAATTACATATGACTTGAGAAGAACTCCATGAATGTTATTTCTCACAAAAAAGGAATTTGAAAAAAAAACTAGAACAAAAGGCTTGAAGAAGAGAGATACCAAGATTATATTACAGTCAAGTGTTAGAGTTTATAATTTCTATATTGTCCAATAAGGGTTGATGTGTATATTTTAACTATTAGATGGGAGATTATCATACGGTTGGTAAGAACACCAGCCAGAGCAGGTGCCTGAATGGAAGGCCATCAACATCTATACAAGCTGGTATGTGGAGCACTTATGAGCAAGTAAAACTTATCTCAGATAACTGCTCTAGGTCCAACTCAACACATGGCCAAATGAACAATTAAGAATCAAACATCTGCTGCCTGAAGAGTGTATTTAATAATATAAGTCTAGAAATATTTGAAGCAGATATAATGAGTTACCTATCACAACTTTAATAAAATTCAAATTCAACACCTTTATAACCAAACTGCATTTTGAACCCACAATAGGAAGTGGATGCATAAACTGTACTTCTAAATAACTATAATTATAACCTGATATCTAGAATTATTATATATAAGTAATTATTGAATAGTGAATATCATTTGTTAATAAAACTAGGACAGGTTTTTTAAAGAAATGATTACATAGCAAAACTGCTATTAAGGTGATTTGTAATATATGAGTCAAATCAGTCATTGGCATCCAATAAAAAATGTTATTTTAGAAAGACATACATTCAAAATTATCAATAATGGATAATCATAAAGACACATTTTTAAGGATAGATAAAAATAACTGTATTCTAAATTGTTGTACTTTTAAAAATATTCTTTTTTATCCTTTCATGACAGTATATAAACATCAATATCAAGAGAAGTGAGAAATAAAATATTCCATTTGAAAGGAAACTTAAGATATCTTAAACTTTTTGTTTAGAAATGAAGTAACTAGCATACTCAGTTTTTTCTCTTTCTAAATTTTTTCTTTCTTTTTCTGTCCTAAATTGAAGCTACATGTGTAGTTTCTCCACCCTTCAAATTACTGTGATCTTAAATACTGAAAAAGCTCACATTTTAACGATCATGGGAACAGAGGTAGGGTTAGAAACTTTGCACACTTGATAGTTACTGTTCTATTTATGCAGTGATTGATTACTGGTAAAGAAATCAGTGGTGTTGCTGTGAAGTCATAACTGAGAGATGGTGGAAGAAAAAGAATAATCATCCAAGATTCCATTTGATTTTTGTCTAAGAGAAAGTCCCACATGGCAGGCATTTTTTACTAAAACAAAACTCCAATCAACCTTGCCATGAATAATGTTGAGAAGGTTCAAAGGAGGGAATTTAATGGAATAGAGGAAAAAATGTGAAATATATATTTGAAATTGGAATATTATTGAAAATGAATTCTTATATTCCAGTCTCTTTTTGACTCTGGCAAATGAGTATAATGGAAAGAAAACAAACTTTGAAGTGAGAGGAGCCATGTGATGTATGCACTTCTCTCAGCATTTACTATGCAAGTGACAGTCTCCCATATCTTAACTGTTCCTCAGTATATCCAATGATAAAATATCTTCTATGATATACAACCGAATTAGTTTCTATATAGTGGTCACAAATTTATTTTTTTTAAAGCTGAAATCTTATTATTTTCTGTATGCATAATATTTTTGTGATTCTGCACCTGAAAATAAAATTTATATTATAAAAAAGACTAAAACTTGTATTTTAATCACCTCCTTTCACCCTGTTGGTAAGAAGGGATTCCTGCCCTAGGGCTACAAAGGTAGCCAAACACATGACTTCTGACACTAAATGGATGAGATTGGCATGAGTTTATTAGTCATGTATAAGCACAGAGGAGGACACAGAAAGTCAGGAAAGGCCACACGGAGATTGTACTTGGGAATAGAGTGAATAAACAGGGACTGTGGGAGGCAGGCTTTGTAGAATCAAGAGAGTCTGTGACATCCTGGTTCCTGAAGGAAGAAGTGATTGGCTTGTTTGAATAATTCAGTGGGCTAGCAGGAACCTGAAACCAGCTGCTCACCGATAAGCAGAAAGTGCACCTGCTCTACACTTTTTAATAAAGTGGCTTATTTGGTTATGAGACTTCTACTGCAAGAGGAGAGAAAAGATGAGAACTTGCAGTCAGGACTTCAAGACCCTCACAATTTTGCCCAATGTCAAGGCAGCACATAATATTGAAATTTAATTTTAGGCCTTTCATCACAACTAGTCATAAAAAAGAAACATATAAATCAAACACAATATAGCAATTTAGCCTTCTAAACATATTTTGAAATTTGTGAAATAAGCCCTAAATCTGACATCTACATTTTAAGTGGTCTTTTTAAGAAAAAAAATTATATTTAAGATGAAATAAATGATGCTTCTTTTCATAGTAAATCTTTTGCAGCAGTAAATGGTATATTTAATTTTCTAAGTGCTTTTGAAATGCATTCAGAACTGGGGTCAGCTCTCTTGAAAAGTTTTATTATGGATTCAGTTTGCAAGAATTCTTTCAAAAAAGACTTTTAATGTTAAATCTTGGTAGTTTTTGTGGAATTTCTTCTCCTTCAATTATTCTTTATTCACTATTTGATAGACATTAAATACCTTTTATGAAAAGCATCTTTCCTCATTAATGGATTTAGTTTTTCTTTTTATCAGAAAAACTAAAACTTTCTCTTTGAGGGGTCATTAATAATGTTTTAAATTCTACTATGCTCTTCAGTTATATTCCCCAGTCAATTACACCATACTTTTCTCTCAATTATTTTTTTCATAGATATTCCATCACTTGTTCAAAACATTGCTCAGCAAAATCATATTTATGCATTGTTTCCAATCTTGAGTAGAAAAAATATAGTTTTCTGCTTATGGATCAGCCATCATGTTTTCTTGTTGGTGTTGATTACTGCATTGGCCTAAAACTGTAACCAGTTTGGTACAGCAATGTATTCATTATTGGTTACTTTACATGCTCACATTTTCCATATGTATGGAGTATTGTTTTTTAAAGTAGAGGTTTACAATAAGAAAGTCTTTAAAACTTGGGTTCACAAGTAAAATTCCCTCTAGTTATCATTAGCTTCTTAAACATGTGTTATTATATAGTGTTCATAAGTGTTTTGTCCAGTAAAAAGAATCATTAAAACAGTATTCTTCATAAAATACTTTCTTGATTTTTAGCACACTCTTCTTCAATATCTATTTTTCTTTCTTGTAAATTCCACGTTATTATTTTTCTGAATTAACTCCATATGCAATATTAAAGTGAGGTCAACCTTTTATTTATTTCTAAATCATCTTTGAATCTAATCAAATAGCCATTGGAACTTAATGAGTAAATCTTTGCTGTTTTTCTTAACAATAGGAATATTTGGTATTTGGAAAATAATAGCATTTGTGTTTGCAAATTTGTCAATATTTTTCTGTTAAAATGATAGCAAAATATATTTACAACAAAATAAAACTGTCAAATGCACTAAAATTGTTGAAAACATGTACATTACATAATGTTGTCTTCATGTCTATATGAAAACTATGCAAATATGTGTGATTACACTTAAGCTTCAGAAAACTCAAAGTTTTAGTCATCACTATTTTTATAATTATCTAAATATTTTATTAAAACAGATGTTTAAATTAATAATGATATTTATAATTAAAGTCATGCAACACCTCACAAGTTTTGGTAAAGAACTGTATATACAACGGCCATCCCATGAGACTATAATAAGGCTGAAAAATTCCTATTGCCTAGCGATATAATAATGGCCATCATAATGTCTTAGTGTAGCAAACTACTCACATGTTTGTGATGATGCTGATGTAATGAAACCCACTGCACTTCCATTTGTATGACAGTTATCATTAGCTGTCATCGCACATACAATGATGTACAATATATAATACTTGATAATGATAGTAAACAACTGTGTTACTGCTTTAAGTATTTTCTATACTATTTATGACTGTTTTAGAGTGTACTCCTTCTACTTATTAAAAAGAAGTTAACTAGTTAACTGTAAAACAGCCTCAGGCAGGTCCTTCAGAAGATACTCCAGAAGAAGGCACTGTTTAGGAGATGACAGCTCTATGCATATTATTGCTTCTAAGGACTTTCAAGGGAAATAAAATGTGGAGGTGAAACAGTGATATTGATGATCCTAACCCTGCATAGGCCTAGGCTAATATGTACCACTAACGTGTGGTGCATGAATGTATTGGTGTCTTAGGTTGTACCAAAAAAGTTTAAAAAGTCAAATAAATAATTTTTAAAAATACAAAAATTATAGAATAGGATATAAGGAAAGAAAACATTAAGTTGGTGCAAAAGTAATTTCGATTTTTCTGGGGTGGGGGGTTGTTTTATTTTGTTTTGTTTGCACCAACCTAATATCTTTGTATAGCTGCTAATTGTGTTTGTGTTGTAAGCTAAGTGTTCTTACAAAAAGTTAAAACATTTAAAAGTTTATAAAGTAAAATATTACAGTAAGCTGACTAATAAATTCTTGAAGAAGTAAAAAATTGTAAAGTAAATGTAGCATAACCTAAGTATATAGTTACAGTTTGTATAAAGTCTATAATACATTACATTGTAATGTTCTAGGCCTTCACATTTACTCACTACTCATGCTCTAACTCACTCAGAGCAACTTGTTTATGGTCAGTGTCCTATGCAGGTGTACTATTTTTGATGTTTTATACCATATTTTTGTGGTACATTTTCTATGTGTAGATTATGTTTAGATACCCAAATACCATTGTGTTACATCTGGCTACAGTATTCTTTGCAGCTTAGTAGCCTATAACAATAGGCTATACCAGTGTAGCCTAGTTATGTTACTACACAACTAGCATCTAGGTTTGCGTATGAACTATTATGTTCACATAATGACAAAACCACCTACCAAGGCATTTCTCAGAATGCATATTCATTGTTATGCATTGCATGACTGTGTTCATACATAGTCAGAGAGACATCATTGGATAAGGAAAAGAAAGCTGTATAATATTCCTTTTATATTCCCTTTCTGTTGCTTTCCCCAATACTCTCTCAGTGTGCAGGTCCTATACCATATGGAAAGCAGGCAATACTATAGTGCTAATTCTCACAATTCCGTGTAGAGCAGAGGGTGTCTAATCGCCACATTAAGAAACTATTGAAAATAAAACAATTTAATGAAAAACAATAGTGGCATAGTTTTGAAATCTTAGACTGCCTTGGAAAAGATGACACAGATTATAAATATCTCACTGCCATCCAAGTAGAGAAAGATCCACATTCTTTTGAGCCTGAAACTATAAGTTGGAGAACACAGGTTAAGAAAATGAGAATGAAACTAGAAGAACAAAATTAATTTCAGATCTTTTAAATAGGCTGATGAAGCTAAGATGAGTGAAGTATAAGTTTCATTAGCTTCATCATAAATCTTTCTCTGTATATAAGAATATCATGTATAAAATCCAACATCAATGACTAGATAAACTTATTTAATTAAATAGTGGGTCTTATGTTGACCCTAAATCCACCTTCTTTAGAAGGTTTACTCATTGTCTTTTGGAAGAACTCCGAATATTTATTTTCCTCATAATAGTTCTTTAAATGTTTGAATTAAACATCTCTAACCAAAGGTTTTATTTTTTGCTTCAGAACCCAGGCATCTCTGATTGATTCTGTCCATGATTCTTTATGTCATATGCTTTCAGGATCTCTATGAATTCTTCTAGTTTGACATTATTCTTCTCAATGCGAAGGATATAAACTATATACAACTCAGCAAGTATTAACATAGCAACTTTCCTATTTTCTATCCCAACATTATGGTGATTTAGACCATCTAACCTTCATGTACCTCAATGACACTGCAAGGGGTAAAAATTATCTGTCTTCAAGGTAATTCCACGTTAATGCTAAAAATCGTTAGCTGGAGTGGCATCACACCAGAGAATTTGTCCTAGTGTTTTGAAATTTTATATTATTTTAAGTGTTAAGCACTTTACTGTTCACATTTATTAATTGATCCTTGAAGAAAGAACCTGTCTTTAGATCTCTCCTTTCTTTGGCTCAATATAGCTACCTTTCAAAACATTCTTCAACGTTTCTGTATAGGCACTTATATATCCCCTTGAACACAAATGGCATGCCAGGCAATTCCTCTTCTTAGCATAGGTTTAAAAGGATGCATTATCACTTTGCAATGAGTATAGCTGATGAACACTGCTTATTAAAATAAAATTGTAATTTTTTTGCAAGTTTAATTTAAAATTAAATGTTCTTTTTGTTGTACTCAGTTTAACCCAGGACATATTTTAGCCACCAATGGATGCTATGATCATGATTGTTCAATCGTCTGAGAGAATGAATAATGCAATTTACAATTACAACTATGCCTGTGGTAACTAAATAGAACGACAGGATTAAGACATTCAAGTTGCAAATGGAGGCTTATTTCAAAATTACACTTTTCCTGTCTTGTCTCTTATATTCAGAAAGACAGCTGGCCAGAGGTGAGAAAAACAAATAACAATTGCAGGATTTGTAATAAAATAAGCTACCTTTCATTCACTTCATTTATCTTCATTTATCCTCAAGTGTGAAGTATAATACATATATTAGCCTGATTCATTTATTTGTTAGGGTATGCGCCAAGTATTTTGGTATATTGTATATTTCATGCAGTGCTTTATCTACTAAACCTTGAAATCCTTAAGGAAATAAATTTCCTTGTCTTAATTACTATTAGAAATCTTCTGCCAGTAAAGTAATTGATGTTCAAATAAATCGAATGTGTGGATTTCACAAACAGATAATGTAGACTGAATCAACAGGGTTATTAGGTAAGTTCTGCTGTATTTTTTTTTTCCTTTTGGGGTTTCTGAGGTCTGACATAATAATCACAACAACCTCCTAGAACCATTTAACTTTCCAAATTATTTTTGTAGTGTTATGAAGAGCAATGTGAATGGCCTTCTGCATTTAAAAACAGTCTCCTTGCTGTGCTAAATAAAAATAATAAATACCTTCTTAGAATTAGTTAGAAGAAACACTGGTTACATAATTTTGATTGAACTAAATAGTCATATTGTTGAATCAATATATTAGTTTAGTATAACAGTGTTTTTGTTTTATTTATTGTTCTGATCAGACTCAGTTGAGAATATTTTTGAAGTATGTATTTTTTAATTAGTGGATTTATTCTTTTCCACTCCTACTGATTTTCAAATTTTAGATATTTTAGCATACTGCCAATGAGAATATCTTAAAATTTCAGTCTTTTAAAATATTCCTGTTCTATTTCAAAAAAGGGAACATATTTTCCAAATATATCATTCCCCCAGAAATTTGGGGAAGTTAGAATCAGCTGCCACATAAGAATAAATGTATAGTCCATCCTTTTCTAGTGTCAGGATGGAAGATACACACTAGGATATAAGATACAATGTATATCTTGTGAAAAGGAAAATGTTCACTTGAACTTTGCCAGATTCATTGCTCAGCCACCATTTCCCTTACTTTACATTTGGTATGACTCAAAGTCATGCAAAAATAGAGATCTTAAGTATTAAATAATATATTTTGTGTGCACTAAATACTTGGTAAGCAAGACTTATTTTCCAAACAAAGTGGTTAATATATTATAGTCTACTTGTTCTTAAATATAGTAATATTACAAGTCTCCAGTAAGATTATAGATTTATCTTAGGGTATTCTGTATATTATCACTTTTGTTAGTTATGTATTCCAGAGGAATGGATCATTTTTATAATGAGAAAATGTCCTATTTTATCTCTGATAATACTTATTGCCTCAAAGTATATTTTATCTCAAATCAATATAATTATATTCACTTTTTTCTTTGTTTTTCCTTCCTTTCTTCACTCCTTTGCTCCTTCCTTCCTTCCCTCCTTCTGTCCTTCCCTCCTTCCCTCCTTCCTTCCTTCCTTCCTCCTTTCTGTCTTTTCTTCATTCCTTCCAAAGGTGTTGTATGGCCTTTTCTTTTTCCTTTTAAACTTACTTCATTGTGTTTAAATGGATTCTCTTATAAACAAATTGAGGCTTTTGATTCATGAAAACTGCATTTTGAATAAATTATGTGACCTGTTACATTTAGTGTAATTATTGACATACCTGTATTTATTATTTTTTTACCTTCTCATTTTTAATTTTTGTGGGTACGTGGTCAGTGTATTATTTGTACGGAGTACATGAGATATTTTGAGACAGGCATGCAATGCATGACAACCACATCATGGAAAATTGAGTATTCATCCCCTTAAACACTTATCTTTCATGTTACAAACAATCCAATAATGTTAATTTAGTTATTTTTAAATGGACAGTTAAATTATTGCTGATTATAGACTCCTTCTTGTGCTATCAAATAACTAGGTCTTATTCATTCTTTTGTTTTTGTATCCATTAACCAACCCCACCTTCCAAACCCACCCTGCCCTCACTATACTTCTCAGCCTCTGGAAGCCACCTTTCTATTCTCTATCTTCATGAGTTCAATTGTTTTGATTTTTACATCCCCACAAATAAGTGGGAACATGTGATGTTTGCCTTTCTGTACCTGGCTTATTTTACTTAATGACCTCCAGTTCTATTCATATTTTTGCAAATAACATAATCTCATTCCTTTTTTATGATTGAATAGTACTCAATTGTGTGTATGTACCACATTTTCTTTATTGGTTCACCTGTTGATGAACAGAGATTGATTCCAAATCTTAGCTATTGTGAACAGTGCTGCATCAAACATGGGAATTCAGACATCTCTTCAATACACTTCTTTCTTTTGTGTATATGATAATACCTAGGAGTGGGATTGCTGGATTGTATGGCAGATCTTGTTTAGTTTTTGAGAAACCTCCAAACTGCTCTCCATACTGGCCGTATTAACTTACATTCCCACGAACTGTGCAAGAGGGTTCTTTTTTCTCCACATCCTTACCAGCATTGATTATTGCCTGACTTTTGGATAAAATTCATTTTAACGAGGATACCTTGTTGTAGTTTTGATTTTCATTTCTCTGATGATCAGTGATGTGAGCACCTGTTCATATGTCTGCTTATTATTTGTCTGTTTTTGAGAAACGTCTATTCAAAGCTTTTGCCCATTTTTAAATTGAATTTTTGCCTATAGAATTATTTGAACTCCCCATATATTCTGAATATTAATCCTTTGTTAGATGAGCAGTTTGAAAATATTTCCTCCACTTCTGTGGGGTTATCTCTTCACTTAGTAAATTGTTTCCTTTGATGTGAAGAAGGTTTTTAACTTGATATGATCCTATCTGTCTATTTTGCTTTGTTTGTCTGTGCTTACAGGGTATTAGTCAAGAAATTTTTGCCAAGACCAATGTCCTGGGGAATTCCCTAGTTTTTTTGTAGTAGTTTCATTGTTTGAGTTCTCAGGTTTAAATCTTTAATCTATTTTGATTTGATTTTTATATGTGGCACAGAGGTAGGGGTCCCATTTCACTCTTCTGTATATGGATATCTAGTTTCTCCAGCACAATTTATTAACAAGACTATCTTTTCCCCAGTGTATGTTCTGGAAAACTTTGTCAAAAATGAGTTTACGATAGGTATGTGGGTTTGTTTCTGGGTTCTCTATTCTGTTCCCTTGGTCTATGTGTCTGTTTTTATTTTAGTAAAATGCTTTTTGGATACTATAGCTCTAGTATAATTTGAAGTCACATAATGTGATTCTTATGGTTTTGTTCTTTTTTGCTTAGGATAGCTGTGGCTATTCTGGGTCTTTTGTGATTCTATACAAATGTTAGGATTTTTTTTTTTCTGTGAAGAATGCCATTGATATTTGGATAGTGATTGCATTGAATCTGTAGATTGCTTCAGGCAGTATGGATATTACAACAGTATTGATTCTTCTAATCTATGACTATGACTATTTTTCCATTTTGTGGTGTCCTTTTCAATTCATTTATCAGTGTTTCTTAGTTTTGATTTTAAAATGTTTCACTTCTTTGTTTAATTCCTAGGTATTTTATCTTATTTATGGCTATTATAAATGCGAGTACGTTTTACTTTTTTATCAGATTATTTACTGTTGGCATATACAAATGCTGTTAATTTTTGTTTGCTGATTTTTAATCCTGCAACTGAACTTAATTTGTTTTTCAGCTGTAATAGTTTTTTGGTGGCATCTTTAGATTTTTCCAAATATAATTTAATTTAATTATTTCTAGAATTGTCATTTATACTTAGTTCATTTTCACACTGCTATAAAGAAATAGCTGATACTGGGTAATTTATAAAGGAAAGAAGTTTAATTGATGATTCTACATGGCTAGGGAGGTATCAGGAAATTTACAATCATGGCAGAAGGTTAAGGAAAAGCAAGTACCTTCTTCACAAGGTGGCAGGAAAGAGATAAGAATGTGAAAGAGGTGCTGTCAAATAATTTTATGTCTGATTTTTGTTTTATGATGGTTTTATAAAAACCATCAGATCTGGTGAGAACTCAGTCACTATCACAAGAAGAGCATGGGGGAAACTGACCCACAGTCTAGTCACTTCCCACCAGACTCCACCCTCAGAATCCTCACACGTGGGGATTATGGGGATTACAGTTCCAGATGAGATTCGGGTGGGGACACAAAGTCAAACCATATCAGTTCTCTAACAGCTATGTGTGATTTGAAGCTATAATCTGGGTTATTTCTGCCATATTGGTTTCTGCAGTTGTGTTATAACTGGGTTCTTTTGGTGTACTATGTATGCATTTTTCAAATTTCTATTTAAAATTAAAATATTTAAATAGCTTTCTTTTTAAAGGAAATAAAAGTAATAGCAATTTTTTTTTAATTTATTTTATTTATTTATTTGATTCTTTAACCTGTTTTCCTTCTCCCCAATGAAGTAATTTTTAGTTTTGGTGCTATGTAAGTATAGCCATTAATATAAATATAAGCCTTACAAAACATTTTGTAACAAAACACAATTTTAGCATTTGAACTATGCTTTCAAAATCAGGTAGAGGATAATAAATTGCAATCATATTTTTCAACATTTGTGTTCTTTTTGCTTTCAAATGCACTTATCTTTAAATAAATCAATATAAACAATATTTGGACACAAGAAAATGAATTATTTCTGTTTTTATAATGTCCATTAGATAATTTCTGCACCATTTATATTGACTTTTCAATAGAAGAGACACTAAAATAAAACACTGTGAATGGCAGATATTTACAATGAATCTACTCAGCACCACAACTTTAAATTTGCACTCTTGATCTTAAAACTGTTGGAAATGTCAGAGTTTAGTGCCACCTGATAGGAGGTGCCATGCCAAATGTCACATGTAATCAATTGCATTCATTTTTCTGGAGATGTTAATAGTAACAGGGTAAAATAGTCAAGATGCTTAAAAATAACGAAAGTAAGATATATTTTAAAGACAGATAGGGTCTAGGACACTGCCTGAAAGATGGTAAGGATTGAAATATACTTGTTAAATGAATAAATGATTGAGTAAAAATCCAACTAAGTACAAACTCACATATACACTATATTAAGCCCTTTCATTTCTTACTGCCTGACCCTAGAATAGAAATTAGTTCAGACCAGGGAAGCAAGAAATCTGAAAAGGTTTTTATATACAGTAGCATGAACCTTATGCTCTTTCCTACTTTGAAAAAAATTGACAAGGGTGAATGTGTAGATCCTCTGAGAATCAGTAAAAGTTTCACCCTCTGCCCATGGCACACAGACAGCTTTCTTGGTGAAGCACTTGATCAATGGTGTGTGAGAGCTGTGAATGCCTGGGTTGCCCTGCTGAGAGCAGGGCACTCTGTCTGTTAAGGTTGTACATTGCTGTCTGCAGGTTTTGTCAGCATGAGTGGAGGGGAAAAAATAGCAAAAAGAAAATTCAACAGAGGTAATTCACAGGGGGGTGAAATGCACACATCAGTAAAGCAGAGGTGGCAGAGTGTTCCAGCATCCACTGGGAGCACTATCAAAAAAAATCAAAGTGCTACTTTGGATTGTAAGGAGCAGCATGGGGTGAACTCCACAAAGAAAGAAAATAACACAAATTGTCTACCTGTGATAAACTAGTCAAGTTCCTGGAGTAGTGGTTTCAGAACATCCTTGCTTCTCCCTTCTGGTCAATTGAATGCTTTTCAGGTGGGGGTGATTCAGAGCAGGGGTTGTATTTAGAGTAATCAAGTGTATGAGGATAAAGCATTTGGAAATGTATAATGTGTAAGTGGTTATGGCCACTGAACACTCACTTGGGCAAAGGCAAAGAGTAGAAAGAAAACTGCCTTTAAATACATATAAAGCATATTTTACTCTTCTAGACCTTTAAAACATGACAAGCCATTTTGGGCAATAAAAAGACTTTTTCATAGACTCCTATACAATGTGGCATTTTGAAAGGTTGACATTCACCCCAAAGAGATTATAATAGACTATAATAAATTGCAACCCCTCGCCCTACTTTTACATCCTGATATCAGGCAATGCTTTCCAAATCAGCAAGGAATTTGATATTATTCACATAATCATCCTGCTTAAAAGACAAAAATTGGAGCAAAGAAGTCAAAGGTGGGGTTTCTGTCTTGTCTAATGAGTAAAAACGTGGGGTGATTTAGCTTGTGTGGCTTTGGAATAAGCCATAACAAATACAGATATACAGTTTCTTTTTATTTTAAAAGGCAAGAGCTTCATTAGTCATGTATTCATTTAGCACTACTATTGTGGATTTTGGTATTCTATGTTTTGCATGCCTCTAATACAAAATCAAGTAAGAATGTCATTAAAATTTTAAAAAAGTATTATGAAACCTATCAACCACCTGACATTTAATTTAAATCAGACCTGCCATTCATTTTTAATAACATTTGTGAATCTCTGAGGTGGAAGAAATCAATACACATTTTTAGAAAAACAAAATCAGCAGGAAGTAGAAGACCCTCAGCAATACTTTGATTTTCTTCTGCAAAAGCAGCAAACGATGTTGTTTTGTTGTTCCTATTATCTAAATGCTCCTGAATTCCTTTAGTCCTACAGCAGTAGGTTGTTAGAGAAACATTTTTACTAAAAAGCTAAAGCCTTCAAAGTGATTGTTTGCTGTGATCCTTCCACATCTTTTCCTCCCTCTCTATCTTTCTCTTTGTGCCTTCGATTACTTAAAAAGACAAACAAACATGTATGAAAAAGACTTTACTTTTGTTTTTCCAAGACTAACAGGAATCAAGGAATTGAAATACCACAGAGTACAGGGAGCGTGTGCTGGAGGGAGACGGGTAAGGGGAAAAACCTGCTCAAATAGAGACAGAAGGGTTGTGAGGAAGGGAAAGTGTTTGATGCAGAAGGTGATACTGAAATATATTCTAAATCCTGAGGGTGATATGGATTGGCACTTATGAAGACAGAATTTTTATCATAAATGACCATAAGGTTGATTTCAATAACTAAAAAAAAAAAAAAAAGATTTTTGAAGGAAATGTGTAGTTTCTCTGACAGAAGTGAAAACACTCTAAATAAAGATTGTGGGAGATTGTTAATATATCAATTATCAAATGATAAATGTCCTAGAAGCTCATAGAGTTAATAAACTCAGAGTTCTATGTTGTTATCAAAATGTAACTTCCTTATAATTGCATAATGAAACATTTTAAAAGTAGATTCCAAACTAAATTCCCACCAATCTCCCTGCCAGCTCTATTCTCTAGCCCTGGATTTTTCAGCTTCGGCATAACTGTCTTGGATCAGATAATCCTTTACTGTTAGGGGCTCTCCAGCATGTGGGGATATTTTACAGCATGCCTGGCTTCTACACATTAAAAGCCAGGAGCACTTCCTTGACATGGAAATAAAGAAGTGTCCAGACATTGCCAAATGTTTCCTGGAGAAGAAGCAAAATTGTTGCCCATTGAGAATCTCTGCTTCAGTCTCAGTAAATGACTGAACTACTCCTGAAATAATGGATTCCTTTTTATTTTCTGAACATACATGATACTTCCCTACTCTGTGCTTTGCTCATTCTGTTTTTTATGGTTTTGAAGGTTTCCTATCTTTCTCTATTGACTACACTTCATACTTTTAAGCACAAATCCAATGTATCCCTGTGAAATTTCTTACATCCCATGATAATTTCACATACTCTTGAAACTATATTATTATGCATAATAATTTCTATACTCTTAAACCATTTTATAATTTTATGTGTGTGTGTGTGTGTGTGTGTGTGTGTTGTTTTAATTTTTGTTTGAGGTGGAGTCTCACTCTGTCACCCAGGCTGGAGTACTGGAGTATAGTGGCATGATCTTGGCTCACTGCAACCTCTACCTCCCAGGTTCAAGCAATTCTTGTGTCTCAGCCTCCCGAGTAGGTGGGATTACAGTCTAATCCATTTTTTGCTACCCCCATTTCCCAAAATAAGACATTCTACTTAGTGACATTAACAGTAACAACCAGAATAGTTTACCCAAGATGGCCAAATAGAAACAGCTCCAGAGTGCAGTTCCTAGCAAGAACAATGCAGAGGTTGAGTGCTCACTGCATTTCCAAACAAGTTTTCACTGCCCACAGATCAAGAGATTTCTGGGCTGAAAAGAGCCATGAGTTTTCAGCATGGCTGGTGCCACGGGATGGTTCATAGAAACTCACACAAATCTGGGTGGCCATTTCAACTGGTGCCTGGAATGCCTGGGAGACAGAACTGCCCATTCAACTGAAAGGGAGGGGGCTGAGACAGGGAGCCAGGCGATCTGGCTGGTGGATACCACCCCCACAAAACAAGCAATCTGAAATGCTCTGGATTGAGAGTTTCACAACAAGGGCAGCTGGACCCAGGACCATCCAGCTCAGTTGGGGGGAGGGGCATCTGCCACTATCAAGTCAGTTTGCCAATACCGAGGCAGTTCATATAGTAGCTGGGCAGAGCATGTGACAGCTTAGCAACACCTCTGGTGGTGGACTGACTAGACTACTCCGTGCAGGGCAGGGCATCTCTGAGAAAAGGCAGCAGCATGTCAGGAACTTATATATAAAGTCGACCTTCCTAGGTCAGAGCCCCTGGGAAAAGCAGTTATGAGTTCTGCTGCAGCAGACTTAAAGGTACCTGCCCAGCAGCTCTGCATAAAACAACAGAGCTCCCAGCACAGCACTTAAGCTCCTATAAGGGACAGACTGTCTCCTCAAGCAGCTCCCCAACCCCCTTATACCCAAAGAGATATCTCATAAAGGAGAGCTCAAGCTTTTATTAGGTGTTATCTTCATCCCAGAAGAATACCCCCCAGAAGGTACTCTTCTGGGATGAAGTCAACACCTCATAAAGGGGTGTTTTGGGCAGGTACCCTTCTTGGGTGGGTACATCTGGTGGGTACCTTTCTGGGATGAGGATAGCAGAGTAAGAAACTGGCAGCAACCCTTACTGTTCTGTAGCCCCCACAGGTGATCTGCAGGCAAGCAGGGTCTGGAGTGGACCTCTAGCAGTCCTGCAGCAGAGGGGCCTGACTGTTAGAAGGAAAACTAAGAAACAGAAAGAAATAGCTTCAACATCAACCAAAAGGATGTCCACTCAGAGACCCTATCCAAAAGTCACCAACTACAAAGACCACAGAAGATAAAACCACTAAGATGGGAAGAAACCAGCACAAAAATGAAGAAAACACCAAAACCAGAATGCCTCTCCTCCTTCAAGGGATCACAACTCCTCACCAGCTAGGGATCAAAGATGGATGGAGAATGAATCTGACAAAATGACAGAAAGAGGCTTCAGAAGGCGAGTAATAACAAACTTCTCAGAGCTAAAAGAACACATGCTAACTTAGAAACTAAAAAACATGCTAGCAAAGAAACTAAGAACCTAGAAAAAAGGTTTGATGAGATGCTAACCAGAATAAACAGCTTAGAGAAGAGTATAAACGACTTGATGAAGCTGAAAAACACAGCACAAGAACCTCACGAAGCATATACAAGTTTCAATAGCTAAATTGACAAAACAGAAGAAAGGATATCAGAGATTGAAGATTAACTTAGTGAAATAAAATGAGAATGCCAGAATAGAGAAAAAAGAGTGAAAAGGAATGAACAAAGCCTCCAAGAAATATGGGATTGTGTGAAAAGACCTAATCTATGTTTGATAGGTGTATCTGAATGTGATGGAGAGAATGAATCTAAGCTGGAAAACACTCTTCAGGATATTATCCAGGAGAAATTCCCCAACCTAGCAAGGTGGGCCACCATACAAGTCCAGGAAATACAGAGAACACCACAAAGATACTCCTCAAGAAGAGCAACCCTAAGGCATATAATCATCAGAATCACCAGGGTTGAAATGAAGGAAAAAATGCTAAGGGCAGCTAGAGAGAAAGATCAGGTTACCCACAAAGAGAAGCCCATCAGACTCACAGCAGATCTCTCCACAGAAACCCTAGAAGCCAGAAGAGAGTGGAGGCCAATATTTAACATCCTTAAACAAAAGAACTTTCAACCTAGAATTTCATATCCAGTCAAACTAAGCTTCATAAGTGAAGGAGAAAAAAAATCCCTTATGGACGAGCAATTCCTGAGAGATTTCATCACCACCAGGACTGCCTTACAAGATCCCCTGAAAGAAGCACTAAAAAAGGAAAGGAACAACCCATACCAGCCACTCCAAAAATGTACCAAACAGTAAAGACCATTGACATAATGAAGAAAATGTGTCAACTAATGGGCAAAACATCCAGCTAGCATCATAATGGCGGGATCAAATTCACACATAACAATATTAACCATACATGTAAATGGGCTAAATGCCCCAATCAAAAGACAGACTGGCAAACTGGATAAAAAGTCAAGACCTCTCATTGTGCTGTATTCAGGAAACACATCTCATGTGCAAGATCACACATAGGCTAAAAATAAAGGGATGGAGGAAGATTTATCATGCAAATAGAGAGCAAAAAAAAAAAGCAGGAGTTGCAATCCTGGTCTCTGATAAAGTGGACTTTAAACCAACAAAGATCAAAAGAGACAAAGAAGGGCATTCCATAATGGTAAAAGGATCAATGCATCAAAAAGAGCTAATGATCCTAAATATGTACGCACCCAATACAGGAGCACCCAGATTCATAAAGTATGTTCTTAATGACCTACAAAGAGACTTCGACTCCCACACAATAAGAATAGGGGACTGTAACACTCCACTGTCAATAATAGACAGATCAACGACACAGAAAATTAACAAGGATATCAAGGACTTGAACTGAGATCTGGACCAAGCGTACCTAATAGACATCTACAGAAACCTCCACCCCAAATTCACAGAATATACATTCTTCTCAGCACTGCATTGCACCTGCTCTAACATTAACCACATAATCGGAAGTAATTCACTCATCAGCAAATGCAAAAGAATGGAAAGCATAACAAACAGTCTCTCAGACCACAGGGCAATCAAATTAGAATTCAGAATTAAGAAACTAACTCAGAACTGCACAACCTTACGAAAACTGAACAACCTGCTTCTAAATGTCAACTGGATAAACAATGAAATGAAGGCAGAAATAAAAATGTTCTTTGAAACCAAAGAGAATGAAGACACAATGTAACAGAATCTCTGGGTAACATTTAAAGCGGTGTCTAGAGGGAAATTTATAGCAATAAATGCCCACCAGAGAAGTGAGGAAAGATCTAAAATTGACACCCTATCGTCAAAATTGAAAGAGCTAGAGGAGCAAAATCAGAAAAACTCAAAAGCTAGTGGAAGACAGGAAATAACTAAGATCAGAGCAGAAATTAAGGAGATAGAGATAAAACAAAAACCCTTCAAAAAATCAATAAATCCAGGATCTGGTTTTTTGAAAAGATCAACAAAATAGACCACTAGCCAAATTAATAAAAAAGAAAAGAGAGAAGAATCAAATACATGCAATAAAAAAACAAAAAGGGGATATCACCACTGATTCCACAGAAATATAAACTACCATCAGATATTAGTACAAACAACTCTAGGCACATAAACCAGTAAACCTGGAAGAAGTGGATAAATTCCTGGACAATTACACATTCCCGAGCCTAAGCCAGGAAGAAGTCAAAACTCTGAATAGACTGATAACAAGGGTTGAAGTTGAAGCAGCAATTAATAGCCTACCAACCAACCAAAAAAAAAAAAAAAACCCAGGTCCAGATGGGTTTACAGCTGAATTCTACCAGATGTACAAAGATGAGCTGGTACCATTCCTTCTAAAACTATTCCAAACAACTCAAAAAGAGGGAATCCTTCCCAAATCATTTTATGAGATCAACTCATCCTCATACCAAAACCTGGTAGAGACTCAATAAAAAAAATAAAATTTCAGGCCAATATCCACGACGAACATAAATGCAAAAATCTTCAATAAAATACTGGCAAACCAATTGCAACAGAACATCAAAAAGCTTGTCCATCACCCTCAAGTAGGCCTCATCCTGGGGATGCAAGGCTGGTTCAACATATGCAAGTCTATAAACGTAATTCACCACATAAACAGAACCAAAGACAAAAACCATGATTATCTGAATGGACACAGAGAAGGCGTTCAACAAAATTCAACAGCCCTTTATGCCAAAACCTCTCAATAAACTAGGTATGAAAGGAACATATCTTAAAACAATAAAAGTTATCTATGACAAACCAACAGCCAACATCATATTGAATGGGCAAAAACCAGAAGCATTCCCTTTGAAATCTGGCACTAGACAAGGATGCCCTTTCTCACCATTCCTATTCAACATAGATTTGGAAGTTCTATCCAGAGCAATCAGGCAAGCAAAAGAAATAAAGCGTATTCAATTAGAAAAGGAGGAAGTCAAATTGTCTCTATTTGCAGATGACAAGATTGTATATTTAGGAGACCTATCATCTCAGGCCAAAATTTCCTTAAACTGATAAGCAACTTCAGCAAATTCTCAGAATACAAAATCAGTGTGCAGAAATCACAAGCATTTCTAAACACCAATAACAGGCTAACAGAGAGCCAAATCATAAGCAAACTCCCATTCACAATTGCTACAAAGAGAATAAAATACCTAGGAATACAACTAACAAAGGATGGGAAGGACCTCTTCAAGGAGAACTGCAAAACACTGCTCAACTAAATAATAGAGGAAACAAACAGATGGAGAAATATTCCACGCTCATGGTTAGGAAGAATCAATATCATGAAAAATGGCCATACTGCCCAAAGTAATTTATAGGTTCAATACTATCCCCGTCATGCTACCAATGACCTTCTTCACAGAACTGGAGAAAACTACCTTAAACTTCATATGGAACCAAAAGAGAGCTCAGATAGCCAAAACAATCCTAACCAAAAAGAACAAAGCCAGAGGTATCATGCTACCTGATTTCAAACTATACTACAAGGCTACAGTAATCAAAACAGCATGGTACTAGTACCAAAACAGAGATATAGACCAATGGAACAGAACAGAGGCCTCAGAGGCAATGCCACACATCTACAACCATCTCATCTTTGACAAACCTGACAAAAAACAAACAAGGGGGAAAGGATTCCCTGTTTAATAAATTGTGTTGGGAAAACTGGCTAGCAGTGTGTAGAAAGCAAAAAGTGGACCCCTTAACACCTTACATGAAAATTATCTCCAGATGGATTAAAGATTTAAACATAAGACCTAAAACCATAAACCCTTAGAAGAAAACCTATGCAAAACTATTCAGGACGTAGTCATAGGCAAGGACTTTATGACTAAAACACCAAAAGCAATGGCAACAAAAGCCAAATAGATAAATGGAACCTAATTAAACTCCAGAG
Organism: Callithrix jacchus; assembly: GCF_049354715.1. NCBI lineage: Eukaryota > Metazoa > Chordata > Mammalia > Primates > Cebidae > Callithrix > Callithrix jacchus. Next base: position 117,661,237 of record NC_133508.1, read on the forward strand.
TTTCTGCACAGCCAAAGAAACAATCATTAGAGTGAACTGGCAACCAACAGAATGAGGAAAAAATGTTTGCAATCTACCCAACTGACAAAGGGCTAATATCCAGAATCTACAAAGAACTAAAACAGATTTACAAGAAAAAAACAAACAAACCCATCCAAAAGTGGGTAAAGGATATGAACAGACACTTTTCAAAAGAAGACATATATGAAGCTAACAAACATATGAAAAATTGCTCATCATTACTGATTATTATAGAAATGCAAATCAAAACTACATTGAGATACCACCTCATGCCAGTTAGAATGGCGATCCTTTAAAAATCTGGAGACAACAGATGCTGGAGAAGATGTGGAGAAATAGGAACACTTTTACACTGTTGGTGGGAGTGTACACTAGTTCAACCATTGTAGAAGACAGTGTGGTAATTCCTCAAGGACCTAGAAATAGAAATTCCATTTGACCCAGCAATCCCATTACTGGGTATATACCCAAAGGATTAAAATCATTCTATCATAAAGACATAAGCACATGTATGTTTATAGCAGCACCGTTTACAATAGCAAACACCTGGAACCAACCCAAATGCCCATTGACAATAGACTAATAGGAAAATGTGGCACGTATACACCATGGAACACTATGCAGTCATAAAAAATGATGAGTTTGCGTCCTTTGTAGGGACATGGATGAATCTGGAAACCATCATTCTCAGCAAATTGACACAAGAACAGAAAATCAAACACCTCATGATCTCACTCATAGGTGGGTGTTGAACAATGAGAGCATAGAGACAAAGGGAGGGGAGCCTCACACACTGGGGTCTATTGCGGGAAGCAAGGGAGGGACAGTGAGGGGGTGGGGAGGTTGGGGAGGGATAACATGGGGAGAAATGCCAGATGTAGGTGACAGGGGGATGGAGGCAGCAAACCACATTGCCATGTGTGTACCTATGCGACAATCCTGCATGATCTGCACATGTACCCCAGAACCTAAAGTACAATAAAAAACAAGAGTAACAAACACACACACACATACACACACACAATAACAAACACTACTATCTAAAGGCACTGTTCCAACCTGTCTTAATCTGTTTAATGTTGCTATATAGGAATATAAGAGGTTGATTAATTTATCAGCAAAAAGGGTTTGTTTATCTCACAATTCTGAGGGTTGGAAAGTTCAAGATTAGGCATATCCATCTGTGAGAGCCTCAGGCTACATCCACTCATGATGGAAGGTGAAGGCGAGTCAATTTTGGCAGAGATAATGAAGCCAGAGAGGAGAAAAGTAGGGATGTGAAGGTGCCATGATCTTTAGCAACCAGCTCTAGCAAATAAAATGAGAACCAACTCACTCCCAAGGGAAAGCATTAAACTATTCATTAACCTAGTCTACCTTCATGACCAAACCCCCCCATTAGGACCCACATTCAAATTTCAACATGAGGTTGGTGGGAAAAAACAAACCATGTCTAAACCACAGCACAAGTACATGCCATGTACTTGCTTGTATTATCCTCACAATATCACAGTGAGATATGTATTATTACTATTCCTATTGTACAGTTACAGGAACTGAAGCCTAAGAGAGGCTAAGTAGCTTGTCTAAGCTCACACAGAAAGACATGGTTAGTTTGAACCCAGCCAATATGATTTTGGACTTACATTTTTACCCCCTATAAAATACTGACCTTCCAAGTGAAATAATTAATATTTGTAAAATTAAGATTGTTAAATATTTTATTTGTATCATGGGAAGATGATTTGGTATTACCTTGTATGCTAAAATAGGGAAATATGCAGACCACAGAGATCCAGCTTCATATAATATAGGGAGCCTAATTAGAAAGATACATTCCCAGGGATAGCATAATTGAAGACCACTTTGGGCATTTGGTATAATTAAGGGTTTAGCATTGACAATTAGCAATAAAGAAGCAAAGATTGGTCACAAAACTTAAAGAAAATTGAAAAAATTACCTGAGTTTATAGAAAAGCCTTCTTTTATCTAAAATACACAAAGTAAAGCAAATAGCTTTATTGTTTGATTCACATCTATTCTCATGCAAGAATTGGTGGTCTAAGTGTGAGACGAAATTATGGCTTTCTCATCTCTAATAAACCTCTACATTTTATTTCTACAAAAAAAAATTGGAGTCTAAATATACTTCCTAAATTACGCATTTTCTTTAGCAGACTGCCTTAACGCTCAGCTATTACACAGAGTAAAACAAATTTGAGAATAGCAGATAGACTGCTTTTTCAACAAAGAGAAATCAAATAACACTTTTTATAGATTCATTTATAAATTTATTAAGATTCCTATATTCTTTAAAGATCAACCCTGCAACATCAATAAGAAACACAAAGCTCTCAGAACAAGCTTTTATCTGTTTAAGTATAACTTTGAAATTCTCAGCAGCTCTCCCATAGTCATATATGGTTGGGACTATCAAAATCTGTTTGTCCCTTAAGTACCTTTATTTGTCAATAATATGATGTATGAGAATCAATGAATCATGTTACCAATGTGGAGTAGACTCAGAAGTTTCTCACAGATATGGAAAAATATCAAATTTAACTTTTTCTGTGGCCATTTGAGAATAAGTGCTGCTGTTTTTAGTGCACTGAGGTTGAGCAAACTGAAACAGGAATGCATACATGGTTTTAAATTCAGATTGTCAGTTGTCAGACTCTGGCTAGTGAGTAGAATGCACTAATTCAGCTATTGCTACATTAACAGTTTTGAAATATTTAATTGTTTAATTAGCCATAATGTGTAGTTTAATTACTTGAAAACAACTGAATAATACTTTATTCATTAAGCTAACACTCGCTTGTGCAGCAGATAACCCCTTCTCTCCTGGTACAGTGGAGTAACAATAGGAGTATTTTTAGCTCATATCCTAATCCAAGCTGGTGATCCTGGTTGGGTAGCCATCTATGTTGTAATTTAGTGACTGGGAGGTTTTCATATTGTGGACTCCCCTTCGCTACACCATCACATTTGTTTATACTCAGTTAACATTTTAAAAAAGAGAGCAAGAATCACTTGAGGAAGGTTTTTAGGTCACACACATCACAATGTGTATGTTTCATAGGTTAGAATACGATGGCATGGCAACTCCAACCTGCAAGAAGGGATGGGAAATGTAGTGAAGTTCTGAAGTTGAAAGAAAAGGGAACAGAATTTGATAAACACAGCATTCTCAGCAAGAGGCATTATGAACAACAGGTTTATCAAAAAGTTAGGCATATATATCATATATACATATCTATGTTTATACATATGTAAATGAAAGTACTTAAATATACCTCTTCATATATACCTCTCATTTTGACCATTCATCTCTCTCAATCAAGTATTGATATTAGTCTAGTCATGTTGTTTCTGTATGTTATTCTGGTTATGTTATTCTTAGTCTGTGCTGATCTTTGCTCCCCTTTTCAGAATCTCACATCTTCCCTCTTATAACTGTCCTTGGTTGTTGTACTTCCAACAGCTGTATGAGTCAAGTAATAGTACCTCATCCCACACTTTACATTTAAAAAGAGATTTATTGGATCTCGGAATCCAAAAATGTCAGAAACCAAAACCTTGGAAAGGATAAAGATATGGCTGAACCTCAGAAACTTAGCACAGGATTCTAAATCTACCCGGGCTCTATACCTAACTCATCTTTTCTTCTCTCTGAGTGTCAGATTCACTCTGTCTCTGTAGCAAAGCTGCTCAAATATGTCTGTAAACATTGCTTTTACACCTGAGGAAATCTATCACTGAAAAGAAACTCTTTTTTTTGGTTTCAATTAAAAAATTCCAGTTAACTTAGTCATACATCCAACTCTGGATCAATCAGGGGTTTGTGGGAAGGTCATATAGGATAATAGCAGTTCTCATGGGAATGAGATCCTTGTAAAATATGTGCTGCAATTCCCTGAAGAAGCGGGGTGGGATAAAAAGGTGATGTTTGGGTAGCGGGAAGTGATGGTTTTAGAAACAACAAATGGTACTAGGAGGAAAAATAATAAATTTACTTTCGCAGAAACGCACAGATTTTCTCAGCAAAATTCCTACTTCAGTTATAATACCGCAAACATGTGAAGACCTTAATAGAAACTTACTTTTTATTCTCAGATTTGATTTTCTCCTTTCTTTTTTCCTGGATCTTTTAAATCATGATCTATTTATTTTTTATTTTCTTTTGTTTCCTAAGTTATCCTTTTAGCCTCTTTGAAGCTCCGTGCAGTTTGCATTCTTTTATGGTTCTTAACTGCTGTCCACCAACCTATGGTATTCTTGGCATTATTATCTGAATTATCTGAAGCTGCATTTTCCCTTTGACCACATAGTCCCTAAAAATATATCGTTGTAGGTGGGCCTATGAACATTTTTGAATGCAAGCAAATAGAAAGTATTATACACACCATGACTTAGTACAGACTCACACATTTATACACGTTTATATAATTGAGAAAAGTTTTGTGGAAAATGCTTATCTTTATTGTTTGTAATGAACTCTCATATTTACTTTGATATATTCATTTGTAAATGCTGATCACAAGCAACTAAATTTGTTTCATGATTGTCTCCTCTAGTGGACTCACTCTGACCATCTAATCTCTTAGCATATAAACTGTGTGGGGTACACTGGCCAATGTCATCTACAGGTCCAATGGCTACCCATGCAGATCTGATATCTTGCATGTCATAGAGTGTCTATGGCATGATCAACCCTAGAACAACTGGAGCATTCCATCTTCAATTACTGGAATGCCAAATTTCTGGGTTATAGTCTATCCGCAAGGGGCTAGTGATTACAGCCAAAGTTTTAAGTGTTCTGGAGTGAAGAGCTCTCTGAGACTGAGTTTCCTTATTCAGAAAATAGTAGTAAAAATGATGCAGGGTCCTTCCTTAACAGGAACTAACCATCTAACAAATAAAAATCCCAAATAGTGTATCCTAAACAGCATGGCAACAATTATAAACAAAGTACCACAAAATAGCATGCATGCACCCTACAATCACCCTGTTTGGAGTGGTTACTTTTTTTCTCTACTGTTTTCAAGTAAAACTTCAGTGTAAGTTGCTTAATCAGGGCTTGATGAAATAATAAGATTTTACCAGGGAGAGGGGGCAATGGGTGGTGAGCGCTCTGGACTAAATAAATGTCAGAACAAATAACGAGTCATATTATCATCTTTTTCACTTTATACACATATCATTTGAGAAACCATCAGATAGGATAATAACAGTATAATCGTAATAAGAGCAATCACATAGGCTACAGTGACAGAATGCCAGCCATTCCACCTGTTTTATTTAATTCTCATGACAACTTTTGATATGGGTATAAGTATTATTATCCCTGTCTCACAATATAGTTAGGGCATGTTAATTTGCCCAAGGTCATACAGCTAGAAGTTTTGGAATTAGAATTTAAACACTGGTCTGTCTCATTCCTTGGTAGGATCTTTTAATCACAGGCCTGTTCACTTTCTCAGCTCCCAGCAACTATGCTATGTCCATCATTTCCAAAGTTGTTGCTACCATAATCAATAATACATGTGTTTTGACTGTCACATAAAAATGTTTACAAAGCTGCTCTTTTAGTTGTTAATCATTTTTTCTTCTATAGCTGGATTGTCCAATATGACAGCCATGGCTACGTAAATTTAAAGTAATTAAAGTAAAATTAAAAATACATTTTTTTATTTGTACTACCTACATTCCAAGTGTTTAATAGCCACACATGTGTTGTGGCTACTTGGACAGGATACACATGTGTGTGTGTGCGTGCGCGCACACACACACACACACATTTCCATTGTTACAGAAAGTTTGTGGGCGGGTTGCACTGAGGAACAATTTTAGAAACAGATGTTGAGACCATTAACTATACTCCTTAAGTCAATTTAATATGATTTTATTATATTTTATTCCCTCTCAGCTTCCTTCACACTCATGAAAATTAATTTCATATATCTTGAGAAAATATCAGTTATTATAAATTTATGTTTATAGGCTTTGTATTTCATTCTTAGAGATATTGTAATAAAAAAGGAAACATAAAACTAATTTCAAAAATTAATAAAATATTTATTTAATTCTGATTGGCCCATTATAGCCCAGTTCCAATAAGTCATCAGAAATGTGGTTGATGTAAATGAAAATCTTGACTGTGTCTATACAGCTTTGGTGCATTTGAATCACTCAGTCTTCATCTTTCATCAAACTTGCACTGAGTGGCAGACAGTTTGGCGCAGGAATTACATAAAAAATACGATGAAGTAATCTTGGATCTCTAGGCATTACTGGAATATGCACTCCATGGGTTAGCATTTTCATTGGCTTGTACTTTGCTATATCCCCATCACCATTTGGCATATAATAAGAACCTCCAAAATACATTTTTGAATGAATGAGTGAATGAAATAATGTTGTTTTATGGGGTTTTTTTTTACAATTTTTACACATGTGTACATGTTTTGGCCATGAAAAATGGGGTAAAAGGAACTGGCCAAAATCCTAACTCCTTTCCTTTTACCCACACTCTTAGACATGGTTTTAATGTAATTCAGGTTTAACCAAAAAAATTCTCACATAAAAACTTCAAATAAATCTCAAACATGTTACTTAGATTCTGCTTTTCCTAATAGGTTTAAAATGTAAGCTAAATTATAAATTGAAACAGCACGCCTAACATTAGATATGAATTCCTTTGTGGTACTGGCCATCACACTTCACATATCTGATTCTGTAGAAGCATTATTGGAATTATGCCGGGGTGAACCCCAGATGTTCAAGCAATGCTCACTTTTCAAGGCAAAATTAAAATAGAAACCCTTAATTCTGGCAGCCGAAATGCTGAAAGTTGGCATGAAGCCTCTCAGAGACTAATGAGAAAGACGAGAATGATAACACTACATTGAGATTCTATTTCATTATTCATCCCCTACTCTCTATGGAGGCTTTATAAACATTAGCTAATGCTCTGAAACATCCCTGGGAGGTACTTTATCATTGATGTCTTTGTCTTGTACTGTGGAAACCGAGGCACAGGGAAAGATGAAATTATTTGAGCAAGTTCATCTAACAAGATATAAACTGCCGAAGACTGGAAACCGTACTTTTCAAAATCTCAAACTCCTGACAGTCTTAAAGTACTAAATATATACAGAATAAAATATTATAGTAGCCAAACTATTTTAGGTGAAGAAATTACTGGTGTTATTTTAAAGAACCTTCTAATTTGATACATACAGCTATGCTGAAAGGAAGAAAAGACGTTTCTTAAATCCTCTTTCTTTAGAGAAAGTTTGGTGATATCACCTGGGAATTCCACTTCTTATATAATATCATAGTGAATTTTTGGCATAAAAAATTGTGCCCCAAATTTTTTATAAGATCTTGGCAGCCTGTCCAATTCACTGTGTAGCATTTCACCATGTTATTTAATAGTATTAAAATATAATTTTAACAATTTAACAATATTCCACAACATGGCTATATTATAATCTAGAAAGTTATCTTTTTTGGATATTTAACTCTGACAATATTTACTAATTTAAATAATGCTTTGATGACTAACCTTGTATATAAGAATGTTCTACTATCCAATGATTTGTCATATAGCAGATTCCTAGAACAGAATGAAAAGGCCATGATTCAAAGGGTAGAGAAATTATTAACACTCTTGCAATATTGCTCATTCCCCTCCTAAAAGGTAGTGTCAATTTGCTCATCCATTAACAACACAATGTAGTTTACTTTGAGGCACTTTCTCCAAACCTGAATATAAATATTTCTCAAACAAATATTCCAAAATTTTAAACATAAACATTTCTATATCACTAATTGATGTGTGAATGAGGGTGGATACTTAAGAAATGTTTAACACCTCCTTTTACTTTACCTTTAAAAATCCCCTCTAAAACAAACCCAAAGCAAATACTGGAATAATGTACTTTTGTTAAAATAAATGAACTCTTATTAAACTACTGTACTTATTAATGTTATGAGATACTTATAATAATTAAATGTATGAGAATACTTATGGACTTTTAACATTTTTATTATATTTGTAAAATATGTGTGCTATTTATTGACATCTATAAGGCATCTTCAAATACAGAAATTAAATTCCTGGACCGCTTTTGGGTTGTGTCATGGTAATAGAAGGAACATTCACTGGGAGTCCAACATATTCACCTATGATTTCTGGGTATGTGATTTGGTATGCTGTAACATTTTAATCAGATAGTTTAAACATTTTGTACTTCCAAATGTTTAATTAAATAAATCATAAATTGTTTATGATGGTACTCTTATGAGGTAGATCAAAAGCACTGTCATAAATAAATGGGCATCATGTGAAGAGGTACCAGGCATATGTGGCACACAGTAGCTTCTCAATAAATATAGACTTTTTTTCTTGTCCTGCATTTATTTAAATTCAGTAAGGCTTTGAACTATTTTCCCAGTGGAAGTAATAAATTTTTCATTATCCCATCAAGTATCTCTAATCAGTAAATCTTGTTAGCACAATAAACAAATTATTTCTAAGACAGGTTGCTAAAGCCGAGAATCCTATGTAGAACCATGGAACATAAAGCAGCCCTCTGATGCAAGAATTGCACATCTACCTTACCTTTGAGAAAATTTTATGCTAACCAACTAAACCATCCAATTAGAATCACTCCAGTGGATTTAAATTATAATTATTTAATAATTTTCTGACCTACACTTCTACATCCATTACTCTAAGACCATTGTTCTTTTTTGGGAAAGTAATTCAGTAAGAATAAATGAACTAGTTTTTAACTATTTAATTTATTATTGATATTTTGTTTAATTACCATGTAACAAGCATTTAGCACTGTACTAAAAAAATTAACCTGTAATTTTTCTCTTTTTGTAGACATTCTGTAGCTCTTTACGTCTTAAGTTATGACTATATATTTTAATAGTCTCTGGGTGTACGTTAATAAAGAGACTATAGAACTGCTGACTTGTACCACCATATCCATACCTCTGAGAGTAATAGAATTCTTGGTGGGGGTCGCATGGCACTGAAAATAAATAATATGGTTTATTTAGATACTCTAATTTTGGGCATTCGGCAACTCACAACAGAATCTAATTCTAATTTATCAGTCATCTGATGAATATAATTGTTAAATGTATTTTAAATCCATTCTACATATTTCAGTTTTTAACTACTAAACACAATATTCAAGTCCGTTTTTTAAAAATACATATTTATTCAGTATCATGATCAGACTATTACATTTAGCAATCAACAGCATGTTTGAAAAAAATCTACATTAAAACCCTTTGTTAAAATGCTTTACACTTTACACAGAACAGAAACTAACATAACCTGTTGTACAATTACTCACAAAAACAGTTCTTGAGATTTTTTGCCCATACAAATGAGTATTGTCTAAAACATGTCTTCTTTGCAGCAGCTAGGCCCTACCATCACTGTGCTTGGGGGAGTTCACAAGTCTGTAGTCAACTATAGCTTCCCTGCCACTATTCTGGCTCTCTTCTCCTACTAAGCTGTGTTTCCTGGCAGTAATTAAAATCTTCTGCCACCTCCGTAGTTACTGCTGTTACTGGAGCCGCCATAGCCACCTTAGTTTCATGGTTTGGTAAAGTATTCGCCTCCACCATCACAGGAGCTAGAGCTTCTTCCTACAAAGTTTCTTCCCTTCATGGGTCCAAAATTTGAAAACTGATTGTGATTAACTGCCAAAATCATTGTAACTTCCACCACCTCCAAAATTGCTTCCATCATTACCAAATCCATTATGGCCACAGCCACTGCCACCAAAGCCACTGAAGTTTCCTCCATGACAAGTTGTCATTCCCACCTAAACCACCTCCACAGCCACCATCAAAGTTTCCAGAACCACTTCGACCTCTTTGGCTGGATGAAGCACTAGCCATCTCTTGCTTGACAGGGCTTTCCTAACTTCATGGCTGTGGCCATTCACAGTATGGTATTTCTGAATGACAATCCTATCCATAGAATCATGATCATCAAAGGTTATAAAGGCAAAGCCCTTTTTCTTGCCACTGCCTTGGTCAGTCATCATTTCAATCACTTTGATTTTCCCATACTGTTCAGAATAATCCCTTAGGTAATTCTCTTCCATGTCTTCTTTAATGCCACCAACACATATCTTTTTCAGAGTTAAGTAGGCACCTGGTCTTTGATAATCTTCTCTAAAGACAGCGCTCTTTGTTTCTACAACTCTTCCATTCACCTTGTGTAACCTTGCATTCATGGCTGCATCCACCTTCTCCACAGTGTCATGTGTAACAAACCCAAAGGCCTTGGACCACTTGGTGTTTGGATCTCTCCTTACTACAAAGTCCTTCAGCATTCCCCATTGCTCAAAATGGCGTCTCAGGCTCTCATCAGTTGTTTCAAATCCCAATCATATAATGAAGAGCTTCTACAGCTCTTTGGGCTCTTTAGGAGACTCTGACTAGACATGACAGTAGTAGAAGGAGAGACGACACTTCCTCAGCAGGTAGACAGAAAGAAGCAAGCTAACGAATGTATCTCAAATCGGATTCTTCAACCATTTGTTGATTGTTAGAAGTTCTATGACTTGTTTCTGCAACTGAGAAACATTAGCTCTGATTTATGCACCAAGCAATAATTTTTAATTGCATAACAACATCCTGTCCAATAAAAATTCTCACAAAGTCTCATGATCAGTTACTCCTCACAAACGTGTCTAATATGGTTAGAATTATCTGTGTCTATAACCCAGTAGAAGGAATTGAATGGGAGAATTTGGCTTAGGATTTATGATGTATTCTACAATCTTCAGAGAAGTTTGCAGTCATTGTCTACTTAATGAACACAATAGCCATATAATGTAGCTAAGTATTATTATCCCACAATTGAGTAAAATGAGACGTTCAGTGCCTTGCCTTGGGCAACATAGTAGGTAACAAATTAGAGATTAAGATATGAAAATTTGTAACCTTCATGTTTTGTCTTTTTTTCCATTCTCTAAAAAGGAACTACGTTCTATTCTGGAAGAAGTTTAATTTCTGTAGAGGTTAAAATTACTCCTGAATATGAATTTTTAAACATATTTTAGGCCTTTGAATGATCTACTTTATGGAACCTATATTGCATTCACATAAACCTTCCAATATTAACTGATACACATAATTCAAAATGAATAATTCATTCATTCAACAAAAGTTTTATAGATGCTTAACAATACCATAAAATAGCTGGTGCTAAGGCTAAAAAGAGTCAATAAGCCAAGGTTCCTACCTTCAATAATTTCTTTGTCATTAATACTTGATATTATAAAGAAGCATAAATACTAATAAAATATGTATATTTCACATATATGTTTAATATCCAAAAAATAATAATTTACACAATTACAAAATTTTAAGAAATCTTTAAAACCTATACAACTCAATTAATATGCTATGTTTATTCTGCTTCAGATATAAAGGCGCTTTCAAGTCCAGTTCACTATAGTTAATAAACCAATTGCAAATTGCAAAGATATCTGGTTCATCCATAGTTACACAAGTTACATTAAGGGAAAATATTAAAATAGCCTTTTACAAAATATAAACTTTAGTTCCAGGCAAGAAATTATTTAAACACACACAAAAAATCTTTAAATCAAAGGGTGTTTTATATGACCATATATAAACACTAAACTTGTGTTTCTTGAAATTTGATATTTTCTTTGTGTGGGAAGAATTAATTCACTTTGTCTCTAAGCTAAAAAGGAGTGAATGCCACAGGAGAAAAGGCTTGAATTATTATAATCCCTAAGAGAAATTATTGTAGATGATATTGGATAAGAATACATTTCTAAAGGACCAATACCATTTAACAGGAGAGAGTGGAATAGCCTAATGAATTTTGAGACCCCTTTTGCAATTAATGGCTTGAAGTGCTGTCTTCTGTCATTTCTTATTGTTTACATTAATTTTGTTAAAATTATTTTTTTGCTTTGTCTTTAAAGAGATTTTTGACCACTAGAGCTTCCACTCTTCAATATATGCACAAAATCTTCCAATTTTAGGGAATCTGTTGAGAATGATAGCAGCAATTTTTTTAATGCAATGAAAATCTCACAAATATCAGGATTGTTCAACAGGGTAGGAGTCAAATTGCTTTCCCAAGTCTTCGTATTGGAAACTAAGAAACTCTACAATAAAATGTTTTCGTTCATTTTTAGTTCACCAATACACGGCTTCTCTTTTGTGATAATTACAAGAGAACTTTTTAAAAAATAAATATACACATATTTCTCTACTATATATTTTTTAAAACTAGGCAATTTTCCAGACATTTTAAATGTATATTTCTTCTATTACAATATTTGTTATTTTACCCCTCTGAGGTCAGTAAGTACTACAGTCTTATTCTGGTATTACTGATAAGAAGATGAAGGCAGACGGGTCTCAGATGACATATTTATTATAGCAGAGGAAATTAACGACAGCGCTGGGATCAAACTCAGAAGCTCCTGGTTCACTTACCAATAGTTTGCATATTTGTTCAAAATAAAAATATCACCAAGCAAACTGACTGTAAAAAACAGTGCCTCTTACCATGGCACCTGAATTTTCTCTTCAACTTAAAAATAAGAAAGAGCAATAATATTAATATACTTCTACTTCTTATTTTTCATAAAGTTCTTAAAAATGAGAAATAGTTTGGTACATTTGTGTTTAATTCCTAACTATAAAATTTTTCAAGCAATAAGTGCCTCAAAAAGCAAACTTAAACATTACATGATATATTGCTAAGAAAGCTTCGAGGTAATTTGAGATTTGGATTGGACTGGGGAAAATTCTCTAACAGTCCATCTAGTTATAAACGTTTTATGTGGAGTTTTTCTTTATGTATTCTTCTGTGGATGTGTGTGGACATTTTAAAAAAAGAGAAATCTGGAATTTTACTTTTAAATAGAAGAGTAATCATTGCATTTTTATGGGAAAAAACTGGATGCCTAGAATGAATTACTTAAACTACCCGAAGATAACCATTTACTCCTTTTTATAAGCATAGTCAATTCTACTCACCTTAATTAAGCATACTCTTCATTCATAAGATAATAAAATGTAGATATTAGTACCTGAAACATTCCAATGTTCACAAATTTTAGTTGCTGAAACTAAATTTGCCTGTAACTGAGCTGAATAGGACAGAAATAATCTTACCCAATCAGAGAAAATTATAGATGAGTTTACAGGGATTATTTCAGCCCAATAATTTGGAGGAATTTATTCCCATTTCCACACACACACACACACACAAAAGGTTTTATATTGAGGGTTCCTCTCTTCCTTTAAATTGCAGCCTACTATGGAAGGAAAGCCTTTATTTATAATGTGTCTTCAAAATTGGGACAATTTAAATTAAGTTATATGTACAAAAGAATGGATGTTGGGAAAGGGGACAAAGCAAGATTGGTGTGGGGAAGTGTGGCGCAGTCTGGGAAGGGAAGTAACAGAATGGTAATAATATTCTTCAGTTTGATTATGCCAACAATCACAATTTTGGTTTTTAAAGTTAATAAGATGAGAACGAGAAAAAAGCATGAAAAGAAAATAGTTAAAGGAGAAGGTGGATGAAATGGACATTGAGGGAAGTGCTACAGCTTGATTTGCAAATTTTCAAGAGTAGATGTTCCCATGTCAACTTTCACCAACCATCCAGCTATATTAAGTAGTCTAAATAAACTGGATTCCTTAAAAAGTATTTGCTATAGAACAGAATTCAGCATGTGAACTGTAATCAAAGAGTTTTAGTTTGTAAAAGTATATCATTAACTCACCCTGTATGAGTTCCTAGAATATAGTTATAATAAAGCTTCTGTACACACATGTACTCCTAGTGCGTATATGTGTGTACATGTGTATGTGTGAGATACTATGTTCTCTAAATTGCTAATTTACTCCAAAGAAGATAGGAAAATATGCAGTATGTATAAATGTGAATTGCATATTTTAGACTCTAGTGCCACCATAAATTTCACCCTCCTTTCCATATTAGTATTAAAATATTCATGTCTGCAATTTTCAAAGAATGTTGCCCACAGTAACATCCTGACTGTCTATCAGTGGGTCAGTATCCCACCCTGCCACAATGGTAGCTTTCTCTAGAGTGCTTTTGTGGCAATCAACATGGAAGAAAAATACAAAAGAAGTATTATTCATCAGATATCCATTGTATCTAGAGTGCCAGATTTGCTATATAAAATATTCACAATGTTATTTCATATATTCAGAATAAAAAACGGGAACTTAAAATGTACATTTTGAGTGTATGTACCACATATAGACCATGTCTTCTAGTAGGAAAACAAGAGAAAATTTTACTATAAATTTTATTCTATAATATCAAGTACTCAGCCAATTACTATTTATTCCATGGCCTAAAAGATACATATATTTATTTTAAAACTTTTTTTAACATTACCATTTTTACTCGTCTTTTTATTTTTCATATCACACAATTAAACCCATGTTCTGTCTTCTGGCAAGGTGAATAAAAATTAAATATTCATTTAAATAATCTCCATGCTTATGTTCAACAATCCACATCTAAAATATTATTAATGTGTTAAATTATTAAACATAAATCACTTTCAGCTTGTAAAAGTCAGCAAGGTAAGTCATGGAATCTCAGTGTCATTTAGTTTTTTATTATATAAATTGAATTTTTAAAAAGGCATGTAGAGTTTATTCACATAACTAAAAATAGCTACACAAGAGTGTATAATTATTTCATTATGCAAACGTGAAACAACACTCCATTGATTTACCATGATAAAAAACAATTTTCTAAGAGTAATATGAAGTATTTTGTTTTCAGTTTTCTCTTTGTAAGGCTTCGTATATTCCTCAGTATTTAAATACTCAGACATTAGACATATTTTCCGGTTTTGAAAATAGTGTGTGCACACGTGTGTATTTATAAAGAATAAATAAATGTGTTGAAGACAACAAGAATAAAAGTTCACAATGAGGAATTAAAACATGAAAATTCATTCAAAATAATTCAAGCATAAGGATGATAATATTAATCTAGACTTTCTAAATACTGATTTTCACTATAATATAAGCCCTGGAGATATTCATCAAAAACATGTTTGTAATGATTATAACTTTTTTAAGGAATTAAGAGATTCTCTGAACAATAAAAATCTACCCTAAGACCCATTTGTTAATCTATTCACTCATAGCTAAAGCCTGTACCCAGCAAGCAAGCGTGATCTCTTCTGCAATGTCTAACACAAACTATGGCACTTTAATAAATGATCACATTTGAAAATGTAAATGCTCTTCTCTCAAGGAAAGATCAAACAGAACTCTTGTTTAATTCATGTTATGAATATACTTTTCAGTTCAAATACTCTTTCAAGATGTTTTCCTGGTAAAATTCATATATCATATATCTATATAAACATATAGGGAGTGAGTGTGAAAAACTCTGTTGGAGAAGTTTTACACTTTGCAAGTCCTTTAATGAGAGTCAGAGAACGCCATCAGGAAGACCCATAAGCCTGTATGAAGTGAGACTCATTTTAATGAAAACCTCTCTCACACACCTCATTTGTAGAATTAGACTAAGCAGCTTAAATTCTTCATCTGTCACTTAGAGGTTAGGCTTATTGAAATGCATCCTGGACCACAAAATGCCCTTTTTCCTTTCTCTCATTTTTAGTACTGCTGAGTTTTTATTCTGAAGGCCATTGATCGGTTCTGACAAGAAAGTAAAGCTCTACAGACAATCTTGTGAAGGACTGATTGTTAGTGTCATCAGATGTCTTGGTGTACTCCCAACTGAATGAAATTGTGAAATGACAGATGTTCTGAGGGAGAATTCTTTCAAGCATGTAAGAGTCCCTTCTGAACTATATTAATGCCTTATTTCAAAGTTTAAAGTTTATCTCCTTATTTAGATGACCAATAGCTTGTCTCTGGCTTGACTATTGTTGATTAATTGGTCTTAGAAGAACCAGTAGCAAAGCTTCTGTATTTTTCTAAAGGTAAATTCACCAGAACAAACTACTCAAAGTCAGTATTAAATACAATAAGCTGTACAGTATGCTCTGGCCGAGAAAAGGGAAAACAAAACTTTTGTGGATCAAAATGTGAAAAATACAATGACTTATTTATAACTTGTTGGGTGTATTCCCACAACTCGTTTTGTTTCTGTTATCCACAACTTCAGGAACATTTCAAAACACTCACACCAAACCAATCACTTTCTCACACCTCAGTTGTGATCCAGACTTAAAACCACTTTTTAAATTTTGTTTTAAAGTATCAAAAATTTCCATAGAAATTATCAAAGTATTGAATATTGGTTGTGGATTCTCAGTTATATCTTTGTTGAAGTATTTGTGGATATTATAATTCATTATTTTTATAAACTAGATTTTTTATTTGCTATAAGTTTTATACTTGTTTTTAAAATGACTAGAGTCCTCATTGGCATATATAGTATTTTGAGCTTTAAAAACTAAATGTTCATACAAATACAGATTAATGTTAATAATGTGCTGTCATAATCCTTGCCATAATTATTTATGAGATGATCTAAAAAATGTTATTTTAATTAT
Source organism: Callithrix jacchus (assembly GCF_049354715.1). NCBI lineage: Eukaryota > Metazoa > Chordata > Mammalia > Primates > Cebidae > Callithrix > Callithrix jacchus. Next base: position 117,677,874 of record NC_133508.1, read on the forward strand.
TTTCATAAATTTGCCAGCTACTAAGGTCTAGTTATTAATCTTCCTATTCACTTTTCCCACATTTAATACCTAATTCAGACCATTCTAAACATTTGAACTCTGAAAATCTTCTGAACTATATTAATGCCTTAGTAAATTTTCTTTCTACAGGAATATGAATTCAAAATACAAATTACATGTTATCTAGCATGAGCATACCTAATCATTGACAAAGTCACCTTTATCTTTCCAAGTAAAAAAAATAGATAGCTTCCTTTGGTTATATCATTATGCAGGGATGTAGCTGAAAGATGATAGAAAACATTTTAAGAAATAACCTCAGAATCATTCTTTTCCCCTCATCTCATGAAGAAGTTTTCCTTGCCTATCATATCAGGAATTCTGAAAATCCTTGTGTTAAGATTGGCAGTGCAGCATCACCACATTTCTGAGCACTTTCGACATGCATTGGTCCATCCTGGGTTCCTGTTACACAGTTTAATACTACTTGACGTAAATTTAATAGATCATTTTACTTGGGTGTAACTAGAAAGACAAATATGAAGAGAAATAAAAAAGAAACGTGTTGCCTATCAAATCATTTAACTAGTGTATGTAGTTTTACAAATTCAAAATTTACCTATTTTAAAAAAGAATTTTTCAACATGCATAAAACACAAACTACAAGATTTCTAATTTTAAGACTCTAAGAATTACTGATAGAAATTGTAAACCCAGCATAAAATGTACAGAGTTTACATAATCTATTTAAATATCCAACTACTACTAGGTGCATGTGGTTGTCATGAGTTATATATTTATTAATCTTTCATTTAAAACCTAGTTAATATATGTTCTTGACATCGTTCAGACCTTAAAAATTATGATTGCCACATTATTATATTAAAATAGACACATATTTTGTTTGGGCTAGTAAATTAAGTCATACAGAATTTTTTAAATTTTAATAAATTACATTTTAAATAAAGTTAAATGGAAAAATTCTAAAATTGAATACAATAAAACTTTGGAAAAAATATTTTATAACATCTACATATAAATATGTATAAAATTTTGAAGTATTTATATTGTTTCAGTTTACATGTTGAAAGTGTCTTGACTATTAACAAAATTGACATAGTAGCTGTTCTTATTGACTGATGAAGAGATTGTTTCACTCATTTACCCATTTATTTAGCCAACATATATTTAGAACCCCCTACTAGGGAATAGGGATTTGACAGTAACCTTTCCCTGGGTTATCTACTACTAGAGCACCTCTACATTCATCAAAATGTCTCCCATCCTTATTATTTCTGAAAGTTACTGAATGATAGCTTACTAACAACTCATTTTTGGAACCAATAGCCATAATTTTCCATTCTTGTACTTGCCCTTTCTGTAATACCTTGCAGGGACATCAGTTCTTTTGTGGTCATGTAACTATAATGAAACATTAAAGATAAAAAAACACAACAACTTGATTATCAGGGTCATCTGTACATAAAATAACAAGGTATTTTTTAAAATGCATTCTTTAAAATGTATCCAGAATCCACTCACTTCTCACTACCTCCACTGCTCTCACTATAGGTCTGTCATCATTATCTCTTGTCCCCAAATTACTGTAAAAGCTCTCTAGCTGGCCTTCCTCTTTTGATTCTTCCTCACTCTCTTCATTTTCACAGAGCTACCAGAGAGCATATCATTCTTCTGCTCAGTACCCTAAAGGAATTGATTAAATTGATTAAATAGGAATAAAATTCCATTTTTGATTAAAATTCCATTAAATGATTAAAAAGGAATAAAATTCCATTTTATTCAGAGTTAAAGCCAAATTATTATAATGGACTAAGACCTGGTTCTTCATAACTTCTCTGGCTTCCTCTTCTATTCTCATCATCCTTGCTCACTCCATTCCAGAGGGATTGGCATCCTTTCTATTCCTCAAAAACCCCTTGTACACTCTGGCCCTACAACATAAGCACTGCTCTTCTAACTTCCTGTGTTGGGAAAAGTTGCAAAGGTGAAAGGACTTACAGAGTGCCTACATAAATAGGTTATGAGTAACATATAAATAAGGAACAACAAACTGCAGAAGGCCGCAGGAGGCCTCTGAGGAGGAAGGCCTCTTCATGCCTCATGTTCTGGTGCAGGGTGACCTTGGCTCTGTTACCATAAACATTATGCTCAAGGATGTAAAACCCCTTCATAGCACTATGATGTAGCCAGACTTGTAGGCTCCCTGTAAGGCCCGTGTTCCATCAGCTATGCATAGATAATAGGCTAAAGATAACCACATGTTCTTGTTTTGTGAAACTCCCAAACTGCCACTGTTATCAATCCTTAGGATGATAACCACTTCCGGCTCACTGATTCACTTCCAGCTCACTGATTCACTCCACCATCACTCCACCCCTACCCTATAGATCAAAGTGATTATAATCAATAAATAGTGTGGATGATCAGAGCTTGGGGCCTTCACTGTTTCCTCCAGAGTAATGAATTGACAGCTCCCCAGTCCCACATTTTCTCTTAATCTGTCTTTTTCTCATTCCTTTGTCACCACCGAACACAGGGTACCCACAGTTGATGTAGGGCTAGCTCCCTACATTCTGGTGCCCAATGTGGGGTTCATGGATTCATATATTCCGATTCACCAACATTTGGGACTCATGGATTCCCTACATTCCTGCAATCCTCTTCAGCCAAACCACTTCTCAAACAACCCTTGTTATTCTTTCAGGTCTTTGCAAAAGTCGCATTTATTTGATAAATAGAATATTTAAAATGGCAATCCTTCTCTAGTCATCTGAAGCATGTGTCACCCTCTAACACTGTAAATAACCTATCTGTTTTGTCGATAGTTGAGTGCTTATCTCATCCACTAGAATTGGGCTCCCATATTCCCATTTCACTTTCTACTTTATTTGCCATATTAATTATTATATGATAAAAATTACTTGTTGAAATTCAGCCTGATTAATAAACTGCAAGGGTGGAATCATGAATTTTTTTGAAATTCATGCAAATAATGAGGACCCATTAAAGTGTTATATGTGCTTATTGTTAAATTCATTCATTCATCATTAAATGAATTTATTGTTAAATGAATGTTGAATATAATTTCAGATTTAGCATGATGCATTAAAAAATTTAGCATGATGCATTCAAGCCTTTAAGCAAGGCTGAAAGATGGAAAATACTTTTCAGTAAATAAACACTTAGAGATTTAGATCTTGATTAACCTTTTTTCCATGTGCCTAGAATGGGTGCGTTCTTATCTATTTATGTGTGTATGTATATATGTGTTTGTGTGTGTGTGTGTGTCTGTGTATATATGTATGTATATATTAGAACACAATAAATATCTTTTATTTAAGGATGAATCCCACATGTTTAGTCTTTAATGGTCCTGAACAAAAGAGTGGGAAACACTACAATTTGCCAGGAAGTCAAGGCTATCAGTTTCCAGGATCTGCCATGTAGAAGTTATTTCTTAATCCCTGCTGAGGATTTTGAGAAGCAATAACACCACCACCTATGAATACACCAAATTCAAGGCTCTCTTTGTTCCAGTTGCCATATTCCAAACCAGGCTCAAATATATTGCAAAGATGTCCAAATGAGACCCCTGTTTGTTTAATTTTTTTAATATTTAAAAGGAATTACAGGAAAGATTATTCAGAGGAATCATGTATGCATATATGTGTCATCTTTTCTTCAAGTTTAACCATCAAATGCTTTGAGAACTGGAAAGTCTGAGTAATACTCATATCTGTTCTTTTTATCACATCAAAACCTGAGCTTGATAAAAATCACATCAGCAGATGATAACAGCAGAGTGTGGCAGGGCTGAGAACTCAATATTCATTTCCCAGGCTAATAAAGAGTAAGTAAATGTCATTCTGAAACTAATTAAGGAAAGTCAGAGACTTTTTCCAACCTTATCTAATAGCTACTGCCCAAAACAAAACAGTGTCATGGAAAATGGCAGGTGGTAACAATATAAAAATGGGCTTGAGGATGAGGAATATACAAACAGCACCCCTAAATAAAAGATAAAACTGAGAGGAGAGAAGATAGAAAAGCCCTGATCATTCTCACCTAAGGCAGAAGGGGGCAGAAGGGTGTTTACAATCTATGCTTCAGCCAAGGATAGTCAGTGGAAGAAAGTAGGGTAAAGATGACTTAAAAGAGGGGCAACAATTACAATCTAAGAAAAAAAACCAAGGGTGTAGATGAAACATCTTTACACCTTACACACGCAGCAAAAGTCTCTGCTTACACACCTGAAACCTTCATAGCCAATCAACAAGCCAGCTCAAGCTGGAGGGCTGTTGCAAGGAATGAGAGAGGCAGGGAGGCAGGTAGAGGTAAAGGGAAAAGAGAGACTCCAGACAATGCAATAATCAGCAACAAGGTGAGTATGCGGTATGTCTTTTCACATTTGTATTAGGTGTGTTCCACAGGTATGATGGGAATAAATTTAAATACTTTCTTGATTCTAGAAGTTTTTGATCCTAGAATTTTAACTACGTGAGCAAGGGTTATGCTCCATAGGATAATTTGGTATAGCAAAAATATGCTTCAAATGGACAAAAAAATATAGTTTTAAAATATTTTAAGATAAATTACCTTTGAATGCCAGTTTCCTTTCCGGTACTTTGAGGTCTATAAGACATATCTAGAGGATTTATTTTGTGGAAAATGAAGATTACTTAAACCAAATAGAGATAAAGGGCCTGTAGCTTTTCTTTTTGATTTTATTATAATATGGTCCTTCCAGTAACTAAGGAAGTTTCACATTTTCTTTAGACATCATTAGGTGCCAACCTCTTGCTAGACAACTTTGATGCTACGTGAATTCTGTTATTTTTCTAGTACTGAATATTTAAAATTGTCATCAGTTTTCTTGGGCCCACCGCTCCATTAGAATTATTAACTCCATTCATATTAATTTTGTTTTAAATATTACAGAGGGATGCACTTATGCACATTTAAGTCCACATTCTATTTTACTATATTCAGTTTTCGAAAATTTTTCTTAGAGGCACAATTATCATCCCTTTCCATCTTGTAAGTGCCATGTCTTCATCATCCTCTAGGCTCCAGCTAACTGTGCCATCTCTTATTCTTTCTGGACTTATTTGAGTTCTTGTAATATTTGGAAATTAGAAAAACGTTTACTTCCAAGCCTGTGGTGGTTGCTGTCTTGTGTCACTGTCATTGGTGATTGGTCTGATTATATTTAGAGCATAAAATAAATAATGAATCTGTAATCTGCAACCACTAAAAGCACTTAGTTTAGCCCATTCCTCCAGTTGAATGGCACTTCTATGATTAATGATGTCACAAATAGATGCCACTAGTCACAAAGGGAACACAATTGAGGTGTCCTGTTAGCAGTAATAAGAGACATAATTATAAAACATCATCTTATAAAGAGAGATGCACATGTATGTTTATTGTGGCACTGTTTACAATAGCAAAGACTTGGAACCAACCCAAATGCCCATCAAAAATAGACTGAATAAGGAAAATGTGTCACATATACACCATGGAATAGTATGCTGCCATAAAAAAAGGTTGGGTTCATGTCCTTTGGAGGGACATGGATGAAGCTGGAAACTATCATTCTCATCAAACTGACACGAGAACAGAAAACCAAACAGTGCATGTTCTCACTCATAAGTGGGTGCTGAACAATGAGAATACATGGACACAAGGAGAAGAACTTCACATACTGGGGCCTGTCGAGAGGTGGAGGGGGTGTAGAGGAGGGATAGCAGGGGGTGGTGGCATTGGGGAAGGAGAACATTAGGAGAAATACCTAATGTAGATGACTCGGGGATGGATGCAGCAAACCACCAAGGCGCATGTGTACCCGTGTAACAAACCTGCACGTTCTGCACATGTATCCCAGAACTTAAAGTACATATATATAAAAATTCTAAAGAAAATAACATAGGAGTCAAGTAGTAAATAAACATAGGCTCTGGATCAGACAAACTTTGCTTCAAATTGTTTATTCAACTGTGTCATTTATAATCCAAATATGTATAATATAATTTTTAGTTTTCTTATCTGTAAGTGAAACCTGGTTTGCATAAGTTTTACACTGTGTAAGTATTGTTTAAAATGATGACTGCAAAGTTATCTCGCATTAGGTTAGAGTAATGACAGTGAATGAAGTTGGGCAAGGATAAGCAAAAGTAAAGTTAGGAAGGGAACTTAGGTGAGAACAAATGTTCTGATTTCCATACACAGGTTCTACCCATGGGCAACAGCTGATCACAATAGCTAACCACTGCTAGTCCCTAACGGGAGCTTAAATCCTTGTGATTTTATAAACAAGAGAAAATTGGGAACTAATGGAAGTTTCTTAAATAAAAATTTAGACTATTCAATTATGCTTGACCCTATAGACATATCTCAAAAGTACAACTTAGCAAATATGACAGGTTCATGATTTGATTTTCCATAAGATTTTTTTCTTATATATGGCAAAACACTTTTCTGAATTAAACAAATTCATAATAAATTTAAAAAATTTTCTACAGCCATAGTGAGAATTTGCAGTTGTGGTAAAAACAATTCCTTAGCTAAAGCTACTATAATTTTAAAGTAATTAAGAGCTTCCTTTAGTGCACAAAATCTCCTTTAAACAAGACAAAAAAAAATCTTCCTTATTTTAATAGCCATTATTCTCTTCTATTGCCCATAATTCAGCATTTTGGCATTTGATAAAGCCTAGACGTCAAGGTCCCATCAGAGCTCATCTTCTTTAAGACTACATATCCTTCCTCCAGCCTCCAGCTGTTTGACACAAAATGAGAAGTTCAATAAAAAACAATCTAAAAAAAATCTATGCATCTTCTGCCAAGTTTCCACATTATAGCTCAATAACCTACTGTCAAGAAAATGTCAAACAATAAATAGATATCTTTTTCAGAGGTGGAAATTGTCAAGGGTCCTTTCATTCTCCCCCTTTATTATAATAAGACTTGCTTAGATTTTTCTCTATATAAAAGAAAAGAATTTATACTATCTCCAGGAAGTTTCGGAGAATTATTGTGTAACCATGAAATGAGTCAATAAAAAGCACATAGCCATACTTAACTACATAAGTGTCAGCATTATATTGAATATGATCAGACATTTTATCAAGGTTTTTCTGAAATTTTTTGTAGCCATAGGGAAATAACATGAACTTTGCTGACTGTGTTGAATAGATGAAGAAAACTTAACACTTGCTAGTAAAACAGGGCACCTTGATTTTATTAAATTTATTGTACTTAAAATTCCCACAAATGTCTCATTTTAAATCCTCACTGAGTATTCTGCATGGCTAATATTAAATGTCCACACATTCAAGTGAATGCTAACATTATTTTCTCTCATTACAATTATATTCTTTTTCCAAAATAAATTATATAAATATGTTCTCCAATAAAAATTATAGTGGAAATGTGACTGTGGTAAGTAATATCCTGTATATCCTAAATTGCTTGTGATGCCACATTCTCCAGATTCTCTGGAAATTAAAAGTAAGTACACTTTCCCATGTACACACTGATTTTGAGCCCAAGATAACAATCACTTATTCATTTCTATTTCTTTCATATCCGGTAACCTTGATTTCAGAATGGATCTCTCATTTACAGATTTTCACTGCATACTCCCAATTGAAAGAATAAATTTTGAGGTTATAATCAAGAACAGAAGTTAAACAATGTTTTCTACTTGGAGAGAGTAATATCAGGACAGAGACTCTGAAACATTCCTTTCTTTTTCTTTCTTTCTTCTTTTGCTTTTTATTGAATTGCACACATCCTAAGGGTAAAAACCCCATGAATCATTAGAAAACGAGCAAACTTAGAAAACTATCAGCAAGCTCAAGAAATACGGTCTTGGTGAGGTGGCTTGCACCCCATATTCCCAGCGCTCTGGGAGGCCAAGATTGATGGATCACTTGAGGCCAGGAATTCAACATGGCCTCATGGCTGGCCAACATGACTAAACCCCCTCTCTAATGAAAATACAAAAATCAGCCCGGTGCCTGTAATCCCAGCTACTCAGGAGGCTGAGGCAGGCGAATTGCTGGAACATGGAAAGTGGAGGTTGCAGTGAGCTGAGATGGCGCCACTGCATTCCAGCCTGGGAGAAAGAGCAATACTCTGCCGGACAAAAAGGAAAAAGAAACTATTGCACTGCCCCTGCCATTAATTATAACTATATTGAATACTTATGAACTGTATGATAGTTCATGGTATTCTATGGTGCTCTATGGTATGTGTTTGCCATGGTTTGAATATGTCTCCCAAATTTCATGTGTTGGAAACAATATAAATTAATATGGTAATTTGAGGTGAGGGCTATGAGGAAGTAATTAGTATTAAATAAAGTCATCAGGGTATGGCCCTTCCATCATAGTCTGGTGGCTTTGTAAGATGAACCTGAGTTGACACTCAAGGTTTTGCCCTCCAAATTCTGCCATGTTATGATGCAGTGAGAAAGCCCTCACCAGAAGTTGAGCATATGCCAGCACCATGTCCTAACTTCCCTGCCTCGTCTTTCTCCTTTAAGTAAATTATCCGGTCTGCAGTATTGTTATAGCAACAGAAATGGACTGAGACAGTGCTCTTTTGGGTATGGCTTCTCTCACTCAATATTATGTTTTTGAGATTAAGCCAAGTTACTCATATAAAGCTATAGTTAATAGTTACTGATATTGAGTTTTCTATTGTATGTGTTTCCCATAATTTCTTCCTCTTATTGCTGATGGCCATTTGGATAATTTTCAATTTGGTGCTATTAGAAATTCTTCCATTAAATATTTCATGCAAGTCTTTGGATCTACATATATTTCTATTGGACAAGTACTAAGGAATAAGATTCTTAGACTATATGCTCACTGTTAGTAGATACTGCTAATCAGTATGTCAAACTGGTTGTACTCATTTACACTGATCACCTGCAGATTATGAGAATTTTCATTGTTCCTCATACACTCAAATTAATAGTGTCAGTTTTTATAACATTAGAACTCCAGTAGTATAAAGGAATATCTTCTGGTTTTAATTTTCACTTCTTTCTTGACTAGTGATGATGATTACATTTTTATATGGCTAAAAATAGCTAATTAGATAGCCTTTCTCTTTGGGTTCTGTCTTTTTCATTGATTTGTAAAAGTGTTTATGTATTCTAGACATAAACCCTTGCACTGAAATGTCCTCACCCAGTGGCTTATGTTTCCACATTATGGGGTCAGTTGTTAAACAAAACCTTTTGCTTTTACTTTAATTCAGTGTATTCAAATTTTTCTTAATGATGAGTGTTTTTTTTTTATGTTCTGTTTAAGGACCTTCAAGGTCATGAACTTTTTCCTCCCATATTTTCATTTATAAGCTGTATTGTTTCACCTTACATATTACATCAAAAAACACTCATAATTGATTTTTCTATACAGTAGAGGGTAATGAATAAATCAATTTGTTGAAAAGTTTAAATGGTAAATGAATATTTAATTGTAATAAAATGTCTCCTTCATATCTAGTAATGTCCTTTGCATTGAAATCTGCTTTGACTGATATTAATATAATTACATCAAATTTATTTTGTCAGTTATTTTTATGGCATATCTTTCTATGTTTTTTGCTCATTATATAAAATTTTATATAATATGTCCATATAATAAATTAATTCAAAATTTTCTAATTATTTGTTTCTTATTCTTTTCATTTTTCTCTTTTTATCTTCTTTAAATAGCAGTTTCATAGTTTGTCCTAGCAATTCTTTTTTACATTGTGTAGGCTATCACATTCATGCCTATTTTTAAATGACATTATATAGTATATTAAAGATGATGGAGTTTAGTTTTTCTCTCCTTGAATCTGAGCTGGGCCTGTCACTAACCAAAAGAATAAGCAGAGGCCAGGCACGCTGGCTCACCCCTCTTTCCCAGCACTTTGGAAGGCCAAGGTAGGAGGATTTCTTGGGCCCATAAGTTTTAGACCAGCCTGGGCAACAAAGCAAGATCCTGTCTCTGCTATAAAGTAATAAGAGAAAAATTAACTGGGCGTGGTGATGTGTGCTTATAGTCCCAGCCACTCAGGAGGCTGAGATGGGAGGATCACTTGAATCCAGGAAGTCAAGGCTGCAGTGAGTCATGACAGCACCACTGCACTCTGGCCTGGGTGACAGAAGAAGACCCTGTCTCAAAGAAAAAAAAGGCAGAAAGGATGCTATTCTAGTTCCAGTACTGTACTTTCAAAAGATCAACAGGGACTGCTTTTTTCTTCTTTTGGAATATTTGGTCTTAGATTGCTTCCTCTCAGAAGCCCATCACCATTTTCTGAGAAACTGAAGCCACATGCAAAGCCCATATATGTAGATGTATTTTTAATCAAATTCCCCACCTGAACTGACAGCCAGCTGCCAACATAAACTGTCAACTGTGTGAATCGAGCCATCTTGGACACTTCAATCTAGTTGTGTCCACAAATGAATGAAATAGGACAGAAGATGGAAAGCAGAAGAATCACCCAGCTGTGACTGGTCAACCCACAGAATCATGAGAAATATTACAATTGTGTTGTTTTAAACCATTAAGCAATATATAACCTGAACAGCATACACCAACAAAATCCAAATTTATATCTCTACTTTACATTCTTTTTCTGGCTTTCAAACCTTTATTTAACTCTCATCCTGATGCTTATGTCAAAGACACCTTGAACTGACCACGCCAACGTTTCCAGTAACTTTACATTCTCAAATCTCGTCTTTCTTCAGTGTTAGCTATTTCACTAAATGACACCAGAATCCAGGCAATTGTATAATAGAGAAACCTAGGTGGTATCATAAATTGAAATAGTTAATGCTTTATTCTTCACTTTAATCTCATGTCCAATATCCAATCTGCCATCAACAGTACCAATGTTTCCTCTCCTTAATAACTTTCAATCTGTCTATTTTCTCCATTTCATCTGACACTGGCCTTATTTCAGGCTAAGATATTTATTTTCTGAACTATTCAATAGATAAGTAAAACATTTGAATCTATTCTTAAAACTACCAATCCATTCTACATGTAACAAACAGCTAGAGTAATCTTTGTTAAATATGAAATTTTAATCCTGTAACTACCCTCCTTAAAGTGTTTCAATGGCTTTTCATTGCTGCAAAGATAAGATTCAAAATCTTTTTCATGACCTGCAAAGATGCATGATTTGACTTCCAAGCACTTCTTGTTGAAATTCTTTATGCAAAATAAGTATATTAAGTTATACACAAAATTGATCTGTTGTGCATAACACAGCGTAAATCTCAAGTGGAAGTCTTAATCATCTTGATTAATTAATCTACATAAAAACTCTGAATGTTCACCATATTCTAGGTATATTCACATATATTTTCTCATCTCCACAAAAAACACTGAAAATAAGTGCTATTCTTTAACATTTTCATATAAGAAAAATGAAATTCAGAGAAACTAAGTAACTTCTCAATATCAAAGAACTTTGAAATGACAGAGGCAGAAATAAAATCTGCAAATTTTCCTCCATAATTCATTCTTCCTTTTCCCCAAAGTTCTCTATATATAGTTTATGTGACAAATGAGAATACAAACAGATTGAAGAGGATCAGGATTTCTCAGTCTTAGGTTTCCCTTTAAGTTTACCTTGTCTACAACAAATAATACCTTCCTTAAGCATTTTAAGCAGCAATTGCACAACTAAAAAATCTACACTTTCTATTGAAATGTTTCCATGTTATACACGTATATCTGACAATGATTCACTCTCAATATGTACTCAGCATTTTTATATAATATTCCTGTCACTATGCAACTATACATATTTGCTAGAGCATGGGACCATATTTGAAAATAATTCATCAGAACCCAGCTTCTTTACTTCTAGTAGGCCTCATTATGTTCCATAATGCATGATAAAAGAACTTTAGCTGGCCCTATAATCGCACAGTTAGGAATGTATTTTCCAAACTAACTTCTTTGTCTGTGCGACTAAATTCTCACTTATATAGGAGCAGAAGTAATATGTGCAACTTTCTATGATATGCCCTGGATTTGTTTTCCCTTATTCCCATGAAATCAGCATATTGATACTGCAATAATCTAGAATTAATCTCATAGATAAAAATAAAAAATCTAGGAATATAAAAAACAAGATTCATCAGACCACTAATAGACATTGCTTAGTAGCACTTCTCTGAAAGCATAGCTAGGGCGAATAATACTTGAAAGATAGATAAGCTTCTATTCCATTTACTTTGTTAAAGCAGGTTAGCCTTTACCTTAAGAATTTCCAAAGGCCAAATTCAGGGTTATCTCAAGGATTTGCCATTACAAGGAATTCCATTACTTTTAACAGCAATTAGTTCACAAATTATTTTGTTTAAATCTTACTTTCTTAACCATACATTTTAAAAGATATGCATATACTGCTACTCAATATATATTTGCTGATTAATTTGTTTTCAGACTTGTAAAATCAGCCTGAAAGGAAGTTTGACTACTAGTGAGTTAAATTCTCTAAGGAGTCATAGTCTGAATAAATTGTTGAACATTAAATTACTAGTTAGCAATGTCTAGAGCTTTGATGACACATTGGCTGGCCCTTCTCTAATTCTCTCTGATTTCCAAAAGACAAATTGGTTGTCTCATATTTTAAGATTTCTTTGATTTATGGTGATTAATTCATCATTTAAAAATCCATGCCTAAGTAGCAAAATTCAGTGACAGGTTTCAGATTTGCAATTCCAGTAACATTCATAGTATGTGAGACTACTCTTGTTTTGGAAAATGTATGGTAGTCTCGATTCTCTTAGGTTAGATGTCAATCACAGAATAATGCTGACTTTACAAAAGAATTCTCAAATGCTGGGTATACATATCAAAATACAAGTGTTTATATCAGCACTAGTGCAACAAAAATATAACCAGCTACGTATGTGCTTTTAACTGTTCCAATAGTTATATTAAAACAAAGTAAAAAGAAACAGGAAAAAATAATTATATAATATATTTTAGTTAACCTAATACAACAAAATCTTTGTGATTTAAGAATGTAACATATATAAAAATATATTAGGGTGACATTTTAAGTTCTTTTCTCCTTACAATGTCTTTAAAATATGGTATATATTTTATACTTAAAATAAATTTCTCAGTTTGGAAATCTGGACACAATTTTCATCAGCAATACTAAATTTGTATTCAGATTTTATAAAATTTACACATGAAAAATTAGATTCACAATTTTAAATGGTGTTTCAAACCACACAACATTTTAATTACAAAATTTAAATTTAAATTAATTGAAATTGAATAAATTTAAAAACACATTTTCATAGTTATACTACCCTCATTACAATTGCCTACCAGCCACATGTGGCCAGAAATTATGTTGGACTGCATAGCAATTTTCTGTTGATCATCTTCACAGATTTGATAATGCTCACAATTTACTAATTAAAAAGTTGCCCATACTTTTAAAAATATATTCTTGTATCAGAATTTGCATATCTTGAACAGGCATTGCAACATGTAAAAGATTTTTTTAAGAGTAAGCAAGAACTACTTTTCATTTCTACTGAAGCTATTATGTAGCCTTTACTTAAGACTGTTCTCCCTAAGATGCCACCACTGGTTGGAGACAGTTTCTAGCCTGTGGTTTAGGAAGGGGGACTCAGGAAGCCCAGAGGTCTCTCTGGAATGAGGGGAATTACTGTTCAGAAAAGATAAAGCAGCTACTGTTTGCAGGGTAAAGTACCAGAGAGGAGAGAACTTTTGTAAGAAAGAGGAACTCTAAAGACTATAGAAGACCTACCTCCCTTGTGTCTTCAGCTTTGTATACTGATCAACACATAAGTGTTTGGAAAAATATCCCAAAGCCAGGGAAAGAATTAATTAAAACAATAAGAGGGAACAAGATTCTGAATTCATACAGGACTATAGATATCTTTTTTTACCAGCAAGAATAGGAAACCTCCTCATTTAAAGACCATCATGTAGAATACTCAGAATGGTTCTGCCAATAGTGAGACAAATGATACCTACATTAAATGTTGCTCCGTCAAAGATTAAAAACAGGCTTCTGAAGGATCAACATATTTCCAAGTAAGTTAACTGCATCATGCAACGAAAATCAAAAAAATCTGTAGGAACTCAAACACATTCAGTACTTGACAAGGTGAAATGCACAGTGTAACAACAAATAAAAAGTTATCAGGCATACAAGGAATCAGGAAAATACAACCCATACTGAAGAGCTAAATCAATTAATGGAAATCCAGAACTGATATCAATGTGAGATTTAACAGAAAAGAACATCAAACAGTGATTATATCTATATTTGATGTGTTCAAAAAATTCAATTGACACAGGAGATTAAAAGGTTTCACCCAAATTAAACTTTTAGAGGTGAAAACTATGATTTCTGAGATAAAAATATTATTACCTAACAGTTACATACTATCTGTCCTGTCACAAATACTCTACACAATAGCAGGAAAAGAATGTTAGCGAACTTGAAGATATGCAAACACTATCTGTAATTTTAAAAAGTACTGCTTGAATTTTTCCAACTTTGATGAAAAGTATAGGCCACAGATCCTAAGAAGATCAGCAAACTCAAGTAAAACAAACATGAATCAAATTGCCAAAGACAAAGAAAAAAATTACAGAAGCATTCAGACAAAAAGACTCTGTATATAGGAACTGATATAGGCATGAAGCAGATTACTTTTGAGAAAATGCAAGCCAGGGGGCAGTTTTCAGCTTCTTTAAAGTACTGAAAGTTACTCTCAATCTATGATTCAATAATATCGTTTAAAAACACAGGAAAATAAAAATATTTTTGGACATACAAAGGCTAAAATAGTTTTTCCCAAGCAGAACTGCACAATAAGCAATGTCAAATGGAATTTATTAAGCGGAAGAAAAATGATACCACCAAGAAGTCTGGATTGACACAGCACTAGATAACTACGAAGGTAAATATAAAAGATTTCTTCTTATTTAAAAGATCTTAAAAGTCTTTCATTTATAATTTTTATATGCAAGTACTTATAATCTTTTAAAAGAATTATCTCAAACAAAATAATTATAATTTTTGTAGGTTTCTTAAATACGAGCAAAAGTAAAACGTGAAACAATGATGACATGAAGACAGGGAGGGGGGAAATGGAAATACATTTGGTTGTCCATATCTGTGAGTTCCACTCCCATGGATTCAACTAACCACAGATGAAAATATTGAAGAAAAAGACAATGAAAAATAAAAATACAAAAACAAAAAATAATATGGTATAACAACTATTTACATCAAATTTACATTTCATTAGATATTATAAGCAATCTAGAGATTATTTTAAATATACTGGAGGATGTGCATAGATTATATGCAAATACAATGCCATTTTATATGAGGGACAGATTTTGGTATTCACAGAAGGCCTTGGAGCTCCATTGATGTCTCATGGATACTAAGTGACAATTCTATACCATTGTAAAGTTCACATTGAGTACATTAATTTGATAATATCTTGAAAGTGGATGGTGATAAATTAAAGATGTATATTACTAATGCTAAATCAGCCAATAAAATACCACAATGAAGGTTTATAGCTTATGAGATAACAGGGAAAACAAAATAGAATCAGAAAACTACTCAGTAAACCCAAAAGTAGGCAGAATAGGAAGAAAAAAGGTAATAAATAGTAGTGAGACAATTAGAAAACAAGGAGTAAGAATACATAGTTAAATTAAACCTGATTCAAAATTACATTAAAGGTAGTTTAAACATCCCAATCCAAGGTAGGCATTTTCAGACAAATTTTTAAAAAGCAAAACTTTTTTTTTAAGAAAACAACTTTAAATAAAAAGAACTGGATTTCCCAGGAAATCAATTTGGCTTCCCTTTATGATAAAAAATACTACTACCTAACATTACATAGTATTTGTCCTATGCCAACTACTCTGTGTATACTAGCTCATTAATGTTTGTAGTAATCTTGTGAGGTAGATGTTGTTATTACAGACTCTATCTTAACCCTCAAAACAGACTCCTTTAATTTTCAGATGAGGACCAAACAGACAGAGACATATGTCTGGAGTAAAAGCCACAGACTCAGTTCTTAAGCTACACAAGATTGGCCCAATATGGTCAGCAAGTGGGCTCATTTCAGGGAGAGAGTTAGTGCAGGGTAATGGAACAATTAGGTATAAAAAAGGAGTGTGACATGGACAGATAGAGGAAGGAATTTTAACACTTGCTATAAGTTGGAATAATGAGTAGGACAGAAATTTGAACAGAAAATTTAGGAAACTTTCTATGTGAAGTTTTGAGTGATCTCCTCCAGTAACTTGTAGGTATCTATAATATATCAAGCAAGAGTTCTAGCATCAAAGTGCTGTTCCTTTGAATGTACATCAGACATTGATTCAGCCATGCAGGACACTTGTTAATTTGTGTTACACAGATACACTATGAAAAATGCAACATGTTGATCACTGTCTTGACTAAAACAGGGTTGTATAAAATGTGTTCCACAGACTAGTGTTCTCTAACTGGTTTTTTTAAACCAGTTCACAATGATACAGTGAAAACATGGAAAGTAATTCATTTCTGCAGTGCTTTGCAAAACATCAATCTTTCAACAGGTTGGAAAAACAAAAACAAAAATAAAACAAAGAAACAAAATCTAATTTCTTCCCAAAAGAGTTTCAGAAGCCCTCGACTAAAAATTCTCCTTTGATTATTAGGTTTTCCATTTCATGCTTTGTGTGTGTTTGGCAGTACAAGACAGCACTGGGAATTTTTGCCTTCAAATGTTGAAGGGATATTTCTTTTTAAATATTGCAGTCAAATGTCTAGGCTTTTTCCTATTGGTGATTTAATATAAGGATTTTGGCATCAGGAAATTCTGAAACAAATTTCATGTCTACCTCCTAGTAGAAATGTGAACTTACACATGTCACTGATATGCCTTGGTTCAAATAATATTTCCCATAATGTGAAAGAGTTTATTTATAAAAATTAAGATATGTAAAACTTTTACAAATTAAGATACTTATACTCTGTATTGACATACAAATATAATCTGTGTGGTCATGTTGTTCTGATATGTGTCTCCAGAGCCCCCTAGGGAATCTTTGTAATCTCTTCTCTTTCTAGATATTCTCTTCTCTCGCTGCTGACCTAATCTCTAGATGATACCTTAAAAAAAATCACATCTTCCTAAGGGTTTTTTTTTTTAGAGGTTTCCTAAGGAAGATCTAAGACTTATAGTTACAATTTTCAGTTTTATCATGTGGTCTTCTCTCTCCCATGGCATATAAATATTCGAGGTAGGTAAAGGAAAGGCAAGATAAAAGACGTAAAGAGAGGTTTATGTAAAAATTTATGTTATATTCACAAGGAATTTTCTCTAACTACGCAAGATTATGCTTCTGATTTTTGACCTCATTGCCATATTCCATTTTTATTTACAAGGACACTTTTGAGGAGGAAGGATATTAAGTGAAGATTTGAGGGATTCATTGTGATTTTGTTGAGCTATATGTGTTTCCTGTTGTTGTAACACATTGTCACAAGCCTAATGATTCAAAACAGCACAAATGTACTATCTTGAGACTCAGGGTGTCAGAGTCTAAAATGGGTCTTATAGGCCAGCCTCAAGATGTTGACAGAGATGAGTTCTTTTTGGAGGCTCTAGAAGATAATTATTTTCTTCTTGAGTCATCTGCATTCTAGGCTGGCCCCTTTCTCCCTTTTCAGAGCTTATCATTCCAATTCCTGCTTCCATTGTCACAATTCCTCTTTCTCTGACCTTCCCAATTCCCTCTTGCAACTCTTGTGCCTTACATTAAGCCTACCAAGATTGTCAAGGATAAATTTCCAGCTCAAGATTCTGAACTTAATCATATATGCAAAATCTTTTTCTGCCACAAACAGCAGCATATCCAGTTTTTGGAAAGAAGAATGTTCATGTCTTTGGTGGACCCATTATTCTGTTTACCACACTATGGTTCTTAACTGCCATCAAGGGATTCATAAACATAAATAAGACTATGATTTAGATGGAACTTGATAAAATAGCTTTTTCTCAGAGTGAGAGGAAGAGGGTACTGTATGTTTAAGTATTCTGAACCCCAAGGGAGCAAAAAGCTTAGAGCATTCTAGAAACTAAATGAAGAACCTGCATGACCAAAGCATGTGTACGAGCATAAATTCAAATTACTATGCACTTTAGACCTGCAGTAAGTTACTTGACCTCTCTAAATAAGACTCTTCTTCCTTACACCTGTAATATTATATTTCACAGATTGTTTGGAATGTTTAAAAAATACATCTAAAGAGAAAGGCTAGCAGTAATCACTGGATAGATACTTGTGATTATAAGGACAATAGAGAGTAGCATTAGTTACATCCTTGGGGTCTTTTTGCATTTGTTAGTGACTGTGTGCTAGAACCTAAAACAATCATTTATCAAGAGCAATTCTCTCCTATTGATACTCCCAACTCTATGTGCTCTGTCTTCTCTTCATCATTCAACATCTTTTCTGAGTAGAAAATTTAATCTCTATTTAAGTCCTTTGAGGTACAACAATCAAGCACAGACTGTGTGGTCTGAATATATGTCATATTTTACATACATCATTATGCTCATTGCTCTAACTAGGTATACATTATATATTTAAATAAAAGAATGAATTCCTTTTATGAGCACTTTTTATCTCCATTTATCAAGTACAAGTGGCAAATTAAAGCAACAACTTTTATTAGTTTCTCAAAGGTATGAGATAAAAGATATTTATATGTGTATGTGTAACACCAAATTGTATTCATATATCTCCAAAATCTACCTTCATTTATTTTCCACTGATAAAAAGAGTTTTAGCTGACAGCATTGCCGACACACTAATTAGCTCTCAGTTGCAGAGTTTTCAGTAAGATTCCACCTACAACCTTTGTGTTTTATTGTCAGGTAACCTGACAAGAATGTATCATTTTTAAATGCTGAGCAGATTAAACAATGGTGAACAATTTTTTTTTCTCTTTTTCACTTCACATCATCTGGTGATGTCTGAGCATAACCAGTTTGGGGTTGTTTTTTCTGTTTGTTTTTATGTCAGACATTTCATTGGAAATTGAACTACAGTTTTTGTTTCTAAGTTTCTATTGGAGTAGCATGATGACTAACACTGTATGACTTACAACAGCAGAACGATGAGTGACCTAGTTAATGCCTAACACATATTAGGAGCTCAAAGAATGTTGGTATTAATGAATAAAAATATGAATATATAGTGGAGGCAAGTAAGAAAAATGTCATTTCCTTCCTGTTTTTAAAAAATCATCTGTTCCATTATTTTTTGGTCTCCACAAAATGTTCCATATGGAAATTAGCAATTTTCTACATCACGCTTATGAGTCTACTGAAAAAGAGACACAGATATAAAAAATTGGGAGTTATTAGAATACAATGGAAAAGACCCTAGGACTGCTATGAAAAACATCAGTCCTTTTCCACATTCTGAGCACACGAGAAGATGGCACTTCTCTTTTGATTTCAAATATGCCATATAATTTGCTTTCATCAATGAAATATGAGCAAATGTGAAATGTGTTATAAACAGATAGTCTTAAGAGGCAACAGGTAATTCATAAAAATTGATTTTCTCTGCTGTTATAACTAAAAAAATTCAAAATGTTGCAGGCACTGTTTAAGTATGTCTCTAAGGTACTTAAATTAGCAGAAACCACCTGCTGAACCAAGATGGACATGTAGAAATAGTAGAAAACAATCCTTTGCATTTTTAGCTACTGATATTTAGAAAGATGTGTTACTGCAGCAAAACCTATGCCAACCTAACTGATATACACCTAGACTTATATTTAAATCTCTTCTCTGTAATTTCTTATCTTTTAAGTATTAATTGATCTTAATTCAATTTAACATAGTAATGTTCTTAAATAATTAAATTTCAGTAGTGATTGTATTCAAGGCAACCTTGAGCATTTTGTGTACATTGATTAAATTGTTTATTGCAAACTTAATAGAATGATATGCTAACCCCATTATATATTATACAGATGAGGAATATGGAATTCAAGAGGATTTATGTAACTTGTTTATGTCCTGATATTCAGTGAATAGAGATCTGACTCTGAATTCTATATGTATACCTTCAGAAATCTATTCTGTTAATCAGATTTTATTCCATTTGTGTTCTGAAATTACATTTTAATATTCATAAAAATAAGCACAAAATAGTGATTTTGTAAAAACCAAATGGGATAGAAATAAGGATAAAGTCCCTGACACAGAATTAAGTCAATAAATTATAATATCCCCTTCTATCTTCCATTAAAGAAAAGCTTTAGTTTGGTGCCACAGGTAAAGTAAAAGACAGAAATAACAAGTATTATATTGTAGAATTATTTTTGACAAACATCTTGGTTATTTCCTGATGGTCAATTACATATGCTCTTTTTACATATGAAGAAATCTAATAAAGATAACTACTATTCTTTTAAAGTTTGACATGATTCATTGATTTATTCACATATTAACTTAAAGTATATTAATAATTAATAATTTTTCTCACACTTATAACAATATAAACATCTTGTATGTAGCTCATATCTCATATCTTACTTTTTAGAAGGAAGAGGAATATAACATTGCACTTTTCACAGTTAATAATTCATTGGAAAAATTGAAAGAGGAAAAAAGAAGAAAACTAAACAATATCCAAAATACTACTCTCCTTCTATCTTTGTTTTAGTAACTTATGATTTTAGTTCTTTTTATTCAAACTCACCACACACAAAAACACTCCACTTATGAATACAAAACTCTTGCATTAAACTAATACAAAATGACCTAAGAAGTTTGGAAAAGAACAGCAGAAATATTTGGAATGAAATCAAATAATTTATTTATATTTAAACAGCAATTAAAATAAAATTCTACTATTAGAAGTAGGACAGCTTGAACAGTGGAACAGACTGATACATACAAACCATTGATTGATACCCCACAATAAAGCATAACAAATTGATGATACAGGCTACGGCTTGGATGAATCTGCAGGGAATTATGTTAAATAAAAAAGAAAACATCAAAAAGTTATACATGTCTAGTTTATATAATATTTTTAAAATGACAACTTCTTAGAAATGGAAAACTGATTAGTGATTGACAGAAGTCATGGTGGGGGCCTTGGGTAAGAAAGAGGGTGTGTGATTATAGAAGGACAGCATAGTAGATACTAGTGATAGAACTGTTCTGTGTCTTGACCATGAAGAAGGAAACAGACAAATACATGTGATAAATTTCTATGCAACTAAATAGATATACACATACATGTACACACAGGAGTACAAGTGCAACTTGGAAATCTGAGCAAAATTGATGAATTATATCAATGTCAATATCCTGGTTGTGATATTTTCGATTAGTTTGCCTGATGTTATCACTGGAGAGACTGCATAAGGATTACATGAGATCTCTCTGTATTATTTTAAAATAATGTAAAATGATTATAGTTAAAAACTTTTAAATATTAACTTAGAATTATCTCAACATGAATTTCAATTAAAAATGTAACATGAATTTCAATTAAAGATATAACCTCCAATGAAATTTCAATGTGTTGTAAATGCTTTTGAACTAGATTTGCTATTCAGATATCATATTTATTCTGATTGCCTATGTTCACCATCTCCTTAATAATTATTAGATTGAAAAAAATGTTGAAGTATTTCATTAGTTGTGGATTGAATTTTGTACCCCAAAATATGTTGAAGTCCTAATCCCTGCTGTCTTTGAATATGACTTTATCTGAAAATAAGGTATTTACAGATGTAATCAAGTTAAGATGAGGCTATAGTAGATTAGTGTGAGCCCTAATCCAATGATTAGTGTCCTTCTAAGAAAGGAAAATTTGGTCATAGTTACACAGACAGGCACACACAGTGGGAAAGTCATGCAATGATGGTGCTGAGATGGAGCAATGTGCCTATAAGCCAAGAAACATCAAGAGTTGCTGGCAATCACCAGAAGCTAGAAAAAAAGAGAAGGGATATTTCCTAGAGCCTTCAGAGAGAGCATGGGCCTGGAAATACCTTGACTTTGAACTTCTGGCCTCTAGAATTATGAGTACATAAATGTTTGTTCTTTTATGCCACAAAATTTGTGTGCTCTTATCATACCAGCCCTACAGAATGAATACAATGGTATTTTATTGAATGTATCACCCGAAATCTTTTATGTCAATGTACAATAGTAAACTAAACCACAATAAGTAATTCCATTTTGAATTCCTCAGTTATTGTCTATTTACAATATGAAAGCTTACCTGAATAGCCAAAGCAAAAAGAACAAAACTGGAGCCATGTATCACCTGACTTCAAACTATACTGTAAGTCTACAATAATGAAAATAATATGGTATTGATACACGAAAAGACAAACAGACAAATGGAACAGAATAGAGAACCCCAAAATAAAGCTATGCGCTTACAGCCATCTGATCTTTTACAAGGTTAACAAAAATAAGCAGTGGGGAAAGAACTTCCTATTCAATAAATGGTGCTGTGATAACTGGTTAGCTATATTCAGAAGAATGATACTGGACCCTTACATGTCACCAGACACAAAATTCACTCAAAATGGATTAAAGACTTAAATATAAGACCTCAAACTATCAGAATTCTAGAAGAAAACCTAGGTAACACCACTCTGGATATCAGCCTGGGGAAAGAATTTATGACTAAGTCTTCAAAAGTAATTGCAACATAAACAAAAATTGAAAAGTGGGATCCAATTAAACTAAAAAGCATCTGCACAGCAAAAGAAACTATCAGCAGAGTAAATAGACAACCTACAAAATGAGAGAAAATATTTGCAAACTACACATCCAACAAAGGTCAAATATCCAGAATCTATAAGGAACTTAAACAGCAAAATATATCAAATAATCAGAACAAAGGACATGAGCAGACACTTCTCAAAAGAAGACATAAAGGCAGCCAACAAGTATATGAGAGAATGCTCCACATCACTAATTGTATTATGCTATTCTCACACTGCTATAAAGAAATACCGGAGACTGAGCAATTTATAAGAAAAGAGGTCTGCAGGCTGTAAAGGAAGCAAAATGCCAACATCTGCTTCTGAGGATTACTCAGAAAGCTTCCAAGCTTGGTAGAAAGCAAAGGGGGACCAGGCACATAGCATGGTGGAAACAGGAGCAAAAGGGAAAGGGAGAGAGAGAAAGAGAGTGGAAGGGGAGGTACCATTCACTTTTAAGTGAGCAGGTCTCACGTGAACTGAGAGAGCTCACCACCAACGAGGTGGCTCAAGCCATTCATGAACATTTCATCCTGATGATCCAAACACCTTCCACCAAGCCCCATTCCCAGCATTGGGGTTTACTACTCAACACGAGATTTGGGTGGTAACAAATACCAACACTATATCACTAATCATCAGAGAAATGCAAGTTAAAACAATGAGATACCATTTCATACCAGAGTGATTATTTTTGAAAATTCAAAAAAAAAAAAAAAACAACATATGCTGGCATGGTTGTGAAGAAAAGGGAGTGTTTAGGCACTGGTGGTGGGAAAGTGAATTAGCCACTGTGGAAAACAGGAGATTTCTCAAAGAACTTCACACAGAGGTACCATTCGACTCAGCAATCCAAATGTCGATATATATTTGAAAGAAAACAAATTGTTCTACCAAAAAGACACCTGCAATCTCATGTTCATCACAGCACTATTCACAATAGCAAAAACATAAGCTGGGTGCTCCATCAAGGGTGGATTAAGTAAAGAATACAGGGTTCATATATATACCAGGGTATACTATACAGCTATATAAAGAAAGAAATCATGACCTTTGCAGCAACATGGATGCAGCTGAAGGCCATTATCCAAAGGAAATTAATGCAGAAGCAGAAAACCAAATATTGCAGGGTCGTACATAACTATGAGTCAAATATTGGGTACTCAGGGACCTAAAGATGGCAACAGTAGAAACTGGGGACTACTAGTGGTATGAGGAAAGGAGAGAGACAAGAGATGAAAGACTGTTGGGTACCATGCTTGGTACCTGGATAATGGAATAATTCATATGCCAAACATCAGCATGTGCCACCTGAATCTAAAATGGAAGTTGAAAAACAATTCAGAATATAAAAAATTGCCTTATTCAGCTAAAATATTAAACTATATCTTATTTATACAAATGGTAATTATTATATTTTGGGCAAAATAATCTCACCTATCTATAATTAAATGTTTAATTAACATTTTGTTTGATAGTTATCGAATCATTATTGATATTTCAGAAGTATCTTTAAAATGTTTCAAAATATTTCATAAAAAAAACATTTAAACATGAAAAAATGTATGAAAGCTTTGTCGTTCCTCAATTACAATCTAGAAAATCATTTTTAACAATGCCAAACACTATGTGATAAAGATAGTGAAAGAAATATTATATTTTCTTTGTTTCTTCTTTTAATCAGTGTATTTACTCTTGTTTTCTTATTCTTATGTATATGTATTGCTGGGTACATATATATATGTATTGCTGGTATTCTTATGTATATGTATAAAATGGTAATTTGTAACAACTATTACTTGCAGGTCATATTTGCATCCAGATTTATAGACAAAGATATATAGACAGACATTTGTTTAGTTCAAAGTTTAAAAATGGTTTATTCATATCTTTTCTGAAACCATGTATACTGTGAAGTATAAATTCAAGTAAACCATGCTGTGGAAATAGTTTATTTTATACTGGATTCAACCTAGGAAGCTGTTGATATCATTTAATATCAAAACATTTCTAAACTGCTCCATCACTAAAAGCTCTTGAATAGTAAAATATTATTAAAAATCAGCTTCAAGTATGAAAAGAAAATACCTTTAAAAGGCCATCAACATAAAAGGAAATTCTCACATACATTAACATTGAAATGGAAATGGGTTTTCAGTAAAGAGAAGTTATCAGAAATTCTCCCTCAATGTATATTTCACCACATTTCCCTTTGGCCATTCAACTCACACTATGACCATCATCACATTGTCATAAGTTTGCTCTACAGAATATACTAAATCGGAGTATTCAGTCTTTCAATTCAGTATTACACATATTGGTTACAAGTTCAGAATAATTATGGCTTATATCAAACTATGCTCAAAGATTTCACTATTATAACTATGAAGATATTGAAAACTATGTTGTAAAGTGCTACGAGGTGCTGGATAGATACTTTCGTTTTGTACATTTAGTGCATCTTAGCATAACAAAGTGGGCCAAACTCTTCTCCAGGATTGTTGTCCAGGCTGGAGTGCAATGGTGTGGTCACAGCTCACTACAGCCTCAACATCCTGGATTCAAGCCATCCTCCAGTAGCTGGGACTACAGGCACACCCCACAATACCTGATTACTTTAAAAAAAAAAATTCTGTAGAAACAGGAATCTCACCATGTTGTCTCTATTACAAATTAATCAAGCAAGTTTTGACAATGTATTTACTATTACTGTGTCTTAGTCCCCTCATTTGTGAAATGGTATAATAATGAAATCTGAACTACAGGTTTTTTGTTAGAATTAAATAAACAACAGGTAAACCAATTATAATGTCTGAAAAACAAATGAATAATAAGTATTTAATAAATGATAGCAAGAGGAAATTTGGGGATTTCTTCCTGGGCTTCTCTGTAGTCATTATTCTTAACCCACAATTCACACACAACCAATTGCTTTCGAAAACATTTATCCTCAAGATGATGTTTACATAGAGGCAGCTCTTGAGCCTTTAAACCAAATTCGTAAATCCTTAGCAGAGATCATAGCCCTGAAATTCAGGGTTTCCATCTTAAAAGCCAGACTTCTTGGTGGCAGAAAAAGTTCTTTGTTTTCACCAAAGAGCTAAGAGGCA
Source organism: Callithrix jacchus (assembly GCF_049354715.1). Lineage (NCBI taxonomy): Eukaryota > Metazoa > Chordata > Mammalia > Primates > Cebidae > Callithrix > Callithrix jacchus. The sequence goes on from NC_133508.1 coordinate 117,703,852, forward strand.
GGAGTAGTTTGAACAGGAGATAGAAAAATTCTTTTTACATGGGTGGAAATGATTTGAAGAGGGAGGGAGAGCTAAAACATGGCTGTTGCTGTAGTGGCTGTTCTTGTTCATTTCAGGGGTTTCTTTTTAGGGGTAATGGAAACTTCATTTATGTTGATAAAAATCTAAAATAAAGGCTATTGTTGCCCCACTTTCTGAGGTGTAGGCCTCATAGAGGGGCTTCGTGTCTGGAACACCGTTGGAATAGATGGTATTAATCAACGCAAGAATGGTCGCATGTTCTGCACATATACCCCAAACCTAAAATGCAATAAAAAGAAAAAAAAAAGAATGGTCTAGATAAGAGGTTGGCAAACTTTTTATTAAGGGTCAGATAGCAAATAGTTCAGGCTTTGTAGGCCATATCATTTCTGTCACAACTAACTTTGCTCAACCATGCCCTGTAGTAAGTAAACAACCATGGGCAATTAATAATGGAATAAATAAAACTTTCTTTACAGATACTGAAATTAGAATTTTGTGTCTTTCATGTCATAAAATATTCTTCTTCTCCTGATAATTTTCAACAATTTAAAAGTGTAAAAATCATTCTTAGGTCACAGAACATACAAAAATATGACATTAATCAAATTTGGCATACAACTTGTAGTTTGCTGTGCCCTGGTTTAGACACAAGATCTAACACTGTCCCTTGAGGTTTCTAAGAGAAGCATAGGAGAACATAAAAGTTTTCTTTTTCCTTGTGAAAGGAGAGAACGTAAATGAGAATGAACAAGAATGGCTATTTAGTTGGCAAAGTGACAACATAGTATATGTGGACCGAAAAAAATATGCTGAGGTGGGGCCAAACTTGTCAGCAACATAAGCAGTGCTGAGAGGCCAATGTACAAATTAAGGAAGGTCAAATTAGGCCTCTTCCCAAGGCTAAAAGGGTCTGAAGATGACCTCAGAAGAGACTGAATTCTCTTTGCTACCCTTATTCCCTGAGGCCATGTGTTACCCAAGCATCTCTGGAAACTAGATCCCAATCAAAGAGAAAGATTTGGGGGCTTGAGTATCATTAGGTGGGACAGGATTCAGTTGAGAAGCCAGAAGGAAGTGCAATCAGTGACAGGGAGTGTCACTGAGCCTGAGTCAGTACCCAGGTTTTCTATTCTTTTTCAAGTTGTGAAAACCACCAATCTCTAAAGGCTGACTTGCTAGCCACTGACCTCCCAACGTGTAATGCAATCCTGCCTAGAGTGCATCCCAACCGAGAATTCTCATTTAGCTGCTTGATTCAACCCTTCCCATATAAGCAATTCATCTACCAATTGAACTCCACCAATTGAAGGCAGAAAGTTGGGTACATGTCTGGAAAGAAATTTTGATTTGTTTCCACAATGAAACAGATAGGGAGAGTTTCCATTCTCCTATTAAGCCACAGCAGGAATGGGGCATGTTTTTCTATTATAATATCTAAACCATCCACTAGAGACCTCAATGGAGCCATCAAGCTTTTCCAATATGTCTTTTGCCAAAAAAATTTAGCTAGAAAACTTGAGGTTAAGAAGTCCTCGCGCGCACACATGCACGCGCACGCGCTCTCTCTCTCTCTCTCTCTCTCTCTCTCAAAACTTCACTGCTGTTCTCACCTGTTTTCCTAGGTCACCATTCCATCTGTTTCCATGATGACTTGAGATTCATCCAAGATTCCTAAATCTCATTCACCTTGTACATTTAATTTGGCCACCCAATCCTATTAATCTTTTCATGTAATATCTCCCAATTCCATTTCTTTCATTTCAATCCCATCTTACAGCAATATGTACAGATATTATGCACTACTGACTAGGCCTTTACTTTTCATTTTGGGATGGATTTTTAATTGATCTCTTTGACTTCAGTTTTATCAGCCCTAACTCTTGTTCCCCCAATCATAAATACTGTTGTCAGGTATATTTCTAAAATATACATCTGATTGTATAATAAAAATCCTTTAACAATTCTTCATAGCCTCACAGCCTATGGATAATGTGATAATTTCTTGGCAATGATATTCAAGATCCCTATTCTACTACATTCTCTGAGCTCTTCTCTCACAATGCTTGGTATAATCATTCTGTAATTCAGACATCTGTACATATATAGTTTGCCAATAATCTATTTGTTCTCATTATGATTCCTTTTCCTAAGATGTATTGTGAACATCACAAATATCCTGATACAGTATTATCACTTAGATAAACATTTCCAACTTCAAATAATGTAAAATATAATAAATCAAATTTAATATATGTCATTACTGCAAAATTTCCCTGGACTTTAAATTTATAAAATATTTTTAGTCTCTAAGAGAAATGCAATGATATTTAACATAGACACATTTTTCTCACAGGACCTATAAAGAACATGTATTGACCAGATCCTACTCCACTCATTTTATCTATCTTTTCTTATTCCAAATCCCCAAAAACTCCTTTATTTCTCAAAATATTGTGATAAAATGTTTCCACCTCCTGTACAGATATCATGCACTACTGACTTGGCCATCTTCATACAGAAAAATTTATCTCTAATACTATAGCAAAATTGACTTGAGTTCAGCTCAACGTACTCTTTCTGATTCAACAGGGTTTCCTTATACAGTCACTTTTCAAAGGACAACATCAAAACTGTACTAGAATCAAAGTGGTTCAAATTCTAATTTATTTCTCATTTAGTAGTTTAATATTTCTCATTTACTAAGTTCTGGGGCATTAAATTCTTCCAGAGGAAAAAAGCAATCACATATGTTTTGAAATAAAATGCTCACCAAAATAATAAAAATTAGAATTTTTTTTCTTTTTTCTTTTCCAAAGAAATCCAAGGCCAGGTTCAATGGCTCAGGATCACTTGAGGCCAGGAATTTGAGAACATTCTGAGAAACAAAGGGAGAACTCTCCTCTACAAAAATGCAAATATTCACTGGGCATTGTGGTACATGCCGGTAGCCCCAGCTACGCGGGAGCCTGAAGTTGGTAGATCACATGAGCCAGGGGAGGGCAAGGCGACAGTGAGCCATGATTGCACCACTGCACTGCAGCCTGGGCGGCAGAATGAAATCCTGTCACCAAAGAACACCACCACCACCAACAACAAAGAAATCCAGGTGATAAAGATAAATGTCTAGTTATGGAGAAGTACAATTTTTGTTGGTGTTACCTCAAATGATGTTATACAAGATTTGAGTAAGCCAGGAGGATAATTAGCTGAATAGAAATACTTGAATAATTTTTGCACTTCAATCATTCTGTTAATTTTGAGTGAGTATGGGTTTGGTTTAGAGATATTGAATGTCCATGGGAAAATAAATACCAAACAGGTTTTGCTAAATATTGAATACAAATAATTCACTTTGAGAGACGAGGTGAGTCATCAGATTACAATTATTTTCCCCATACCCATGTGGCTTACTTATTTTAGTTTGCAACCATCCATATATTACATGCCACGGGCAAAGCTTTATTGAATTGACTAGAAGAACATAAGGATTTTTCATTTGGTTTGCTGCATTGTTAATATTAGCTTGTCAATGACTTAAGATTACCGTTTTTTTCTCTTTAAAAATGTTTAGCAGGAAAATAAAATGAATGTTGTTTTATTTAGGAATACCTCATGCTTTTTTAGCAGTTTTATTTTTCAAGATACGTACTATGTTGCCAAGCTACAGCTCTAGACAAATGAGAAAATGATTTTCCTGACTTTTGTTCATTTAAATACTCAATCATGACATTGTGTTAATGTTATTTTCAAATAGAATGTCCTTGCTTTCCACATGAAAAATGAGGGGAACGGAATGATGTGATTGTTCAAAACTTTGAATCGATGCATATTCATTAGAATGGATGATATGGAACTCAAATGCGCTGACTGCATTTATTTAAATATTCTCATATGATTTCCATGAGTTATTAAAGTAAATGCAGAAATATGCCATTATGCCAGGACTGCTTTTGAATATATACCCATCTCAGAGTCTTACGTTACCTGCAACCTGTAGCAATTGTTAAGTCAGAATTTAAGTCAAAGCTTTAAAATCACAAGATATTGTGACATGGAAATTTTTAAAATGTCTATGAGCTTGAGTTTCCTTAATATATATGTACAACATATTTCTAAAAAAATAATTCATTGATGCACAATTGCTTTCAGAATAGTTCATCATATACTAATATTGACATGGAAAACAATGATTATAAATTGCAGAGACAACAAAGTACAGAACTTTAAATCAAGAATAAAAACATCTTAAATTCTATTTTTTTAACAATGCCAATTCACAATTAACAGGAAAAATTCAGTCTCATTTGATCTAGACTATATTTGGGCAGTTTAAAATCTATCTACTTGCAGGGACTACTCAGTACAAGTTATTCTACCAACAGGCAGAAGCTACATAGAATATACCTGAACTGCCAAGAGTAAACTGAATTGGTAGCACAATACATTTTTGTTTCAAGTATCTTAGTAGAATTGCTTATGTATTCCTCATCTTGAAGCTACAATAGCACATTAGACATGGGAGGAAACTGGTTATATTTAACTGGCTCCTCTGCTCTTAGAAATGTTCACTGATTATAACCAATGATCACTCTTTTAAAAAGAAACTGGTAAATTATTGATAACACAATATTCTAATTTTGTGCATAAATGTGTTCTAGATACAATAAATATATCATGTATTCAGAAATTTGTAAATTTGAACATCTATGCATTAAACTATCATATTTATGAATCAAGTCCTTAAGGCTCATAGATTTATCCTCGGGTAAACTAAAATGACAAATATTAGAAGACCCAAAACCTCATTCAGAGGTAAATCAGATGCAAGGAAAACAAAGAAAATGGGTTTTTGCTGTTTGTTTTGTTCTTTTTGTAAATAAAACTGAGTGTGAGACTTCAGAAGTCAGTTCTTAACTTCGGCTCTTGTAGCGATTTTAGGAGGTATTTGGGAATAAGAAAATTCAGAAGCCTCCTGCTTTAACTCTTGTTTTGTGTTATAGTTAACCTTCAACATGTTGGGAGATCCATGTTTCATAGCAAAATGGCAGGTTTTCCTGTCATTTTAGTATGACAATGAGGCATTTTGCTTAACTTTCTAAGTAAGACGGGACACTCTTAATGACAGTATCTCAAATATCTTTAACCTCTTTGTGCCTCGAGGTAGTTTCTAAAGACACAATTTCTTTTATTACAGGTTGCATCCCTAATCCAAACATGTGAAATCTGAAATGCCTCAAAATCCAAAACTGCTTGAGTGCCGACATGATGCCACAAGTGGACAATGAAAATGATATTGTTGACACCACAGGGAAAATGCCTATAGACCACATGGTTGAAATGTGTGGTGGGCTTATGGAAGGACTGCAACAGTGTGCATTCATAACAGAACAAATCATATCAGTTTATAAAATCAGAGACAGACTTTAAGACCAAAAAGCATTGTTAGTGAGGCAGGTGACTCTGGAGAAAACATTTTAAAAAGCCATCAAGCAGAATGTCTCCTCATCCTTAAAACAACCACTTCCTGGTCTCTTAACTGCTTCTGATATTTTTCTCACCTAAAAAAAAAAAAAGAATGCAGTGTAGAGTAACCTTTCTATCAAAACACAGTATCATAGGTAAAAAGTAAAAGCTGCTGTTATTTCTTATTGCTGTCGTTTAAGGGCTGATACAGGTATTCTGGTGATGCGACTGTGCGGCTTTAGTTACCCTGAACCCATGTTTTCCTGTATTAATGGTACGCTCTGTTTTTTACTGCTAAGTACTTACATGTGAATAAGTTTAAGAAAACAATTACTTATGGGTAGGATTTAAATTCAGAGTCAAGAATGATGGTGATGCCAAACAACCAGAGATTGTCCACTTGGGTGGCTGAGATAGTGATGCCTTTGCTGTCTGATGGTTCAGTGCACACATACTTTGTTTCCTGCACAAAACTTAGAAATTGTATAGAATTACCTTCAATCAAAATATATAAGGTGTTCATGAAACATAAATGAAGTTCAAGTTGAGACTTAGGTCCCAACACTGAGATCTGATTATGCATATGCAAATATTCTGAAATTCAAAAGATATTGAAATCTAAAACACTTCTGGCTCCAAGCATTTTGGTAAAGGATGCTCAACCTGTATGTGTATACATATATATGAAGATCTTCAGTGCAGACAAGAGCCCTTGAGCCCATGCACAACATGCCACTTCAGCTTGCTGGAGACTATCTCCAGGGAGGCTGAGTGGAAAAGGGAAGAGACCACTTGGAGTGGTTTTGGATCTATTGACCACATTTCAAAAACAATAACCAGTTTTGCTATGTTTTGTATGAGTTCCTCCCACAGAAGATCTTTGACTTGCTACTGACAGCCATTTTAGAAGGTCTATTAGGAATGACTTGGACTTGCTACTTTAGCCAACTAATCTGTAATTCTTATCTGATTTTTGTGACAAATACATAATAAGATATTTCTAACACATCAAGCACAAACAGTGTCACTGGCTACTCCACCATAACAAATCAATGAAAATATCAAATAGTGCAAAATTGAGTATTCATTAAACATAATTTCATGTACATGAACAAGATAAAAATGTAAATACAGAATTATTCTTTGCTTCAAATCTTAATTGGATGTTGATTAAATGTAATATTTTTCTCATTTCAGTCAACAAAAAAAATCACATTTTTTAAACAGAGAAATCTCTTATAAAAGTAATAACGTATAATTATATATTCAACTCTGGACATCGTACCTGAAAGCCAAATTCGTTTTAAAAATTTAGTAAAAGAGTTACTTTAAAAATTTGACATTCATCATGTTACATTCCAAGAAATGAAATATTTAAGATAAAGTGGCATTCTAATAGTCTTTAAGGTTTCTTTCTATGAATGGTATCAAATACACTGAGTATAAAACAAAAAGAATATTTAAAAATTTATGGTGATGCCTAATAATTTCAGTTAGAACCAAATCAGATATACAAAGATATATGCATATATATAATGATATACATTTATTTTATATTTTTATATACTGGCCATTTATATTTAACAAATAATACACAATTACTCATTCATATATACTATAAATAGAAATAAACAATTGTACATGAGAACTAAGTATAATGGACTTCAGAAAAGAATGAACATTACAGATATCTGTTAAGATAAGTGAACATATACACATTAACTCCTAATAAGAGAAATGTATAGTAAAATATTTATTATTTTTTTCTTCCAGAATTTAACAACACAGAGTATTTCTTCTTTATATTTAAAATAAAATATTTAAACTCGGGTGGCATTTAGATCATCTATAGGATAAGGAAACCCAGCCTGTCATAAGTGGCTCCACATCATCCTTATAAATAGCAGTTTATCAACTCTACCATGTCTTTAAAACTAACATGGTATGGGCCAAAGTTGGTGATAAAAAATAAAAATAAAAATAATCTGCTTTTTGTTAAAGGTTTTTTTTTCCTCTTCAGAACTTAATTCCGAAAAGCATGAACACCAATAAATAAATAAAAAACACTGTTTTTATTTTTGAACTTTGCTTTTTCACTGTAGCTCACTACAATTTGCGCCACATCAGTTTCAAAGCATCAGTTATAGCAATAGCCACCGGGAACCACAGAGCACTGGTTTGGATCAGTACTTTTACACGGACCGGAAAAAGTATACGAGACCTTAAGCTCACCTTCTTTACTTGTATCAAATTATGACAGGTATACTGATCTTCTATCTCTTTGCTTGTGGCAGGAGACAGCTTAAATAAATAAATTAAACTGAAAAAAAAGTTGCAATTTGAATGTCACGTATCTGCTTTACTCATACATCTAAGATATATTTTTCAAAACACTTTATAGGCATTTTTGAATATACTCATATAGACAACTACTCTTCAACTTTTCTGCAGGATTATTTCATCCTTAAATATAATTTATTATATAAGGCATAACAAAATCAACCGATTCCAAAAATTATCTGGTTATTTCACTTAGTGGGATTTGTGAAATTGTTTAAAGGGAAGAACTTTGTTAATATTAAATTTAAGAAAATAAGTTGGCCGGGCGCGGTGGTTCATGCCTGTAATCCCAGCAGTTTGGGAGGCCGAGGCCGGTGGATCACGAGGTCAACACATCGAGACCATCCTGGTCAACATGGTGAAACCCCGTCTCTACTAAAATTACAAAAAATTAGCTGGACATGGTGGTGCGTGCCTGTAATCCCAGCTACTCAGGAGGCTGCGGCAGGAGAATTGCCTGAACCCAGGAGGTGGAGGTTGCGGTGAGCTGAGATGGCGCCATTGCACTCCAGCCTGGGTAACAAGAGCGAAACTCCGTCTCAAAAAAAAAAAAGAAAAGAAAAAGAAAATAAGTTTTAAAAGAGAAGTTTAAAGCAAAGAATCCACTATTTCCATTATTTGAATAATTTCTTTATTTGATTGTTTTCTCATTAAAGTTTCACAAACTGCTAACAAATTTATGTCAGTGACAGAATTTCAAGTTTCACAATATCACTCAATTGTGACACAAACTCACCAAATAGTAGAATGTTATATTTCTCCTGATCTGTAGGAAATAGATGTGTTTACAAAATTCAGACAGGCAATAAAAAATATTTTTTAAAATACCTTTATCTGCAATGTTAATAATAAATAAACAGTAAAATACCTGACATCCTAGTCAGAAAAATAGACTCTTCATTTCGGTAATGCATGAATACCTGTGTGATGGCCTGGAAAATCCTTAGGTGAAGTTCATATTTTCTGTGGATTTTTTTAAAAGGGTATCTAAAAAATTACGCTACTAATTCCAGAGTATAAATAACAGCTGTAAGAATTTGTTTTATGTGTCATATTTAATTGAAAACAATGTGAAATATAAGTTAAAGAATGCCTTTATATTAAAAGTCATCATAAATAAAAGCAAGTCGGCCAGGTGCAGTGGCTCACACCTGTAATACCAGTACTTTGGGAGGCTGAGGCAGGTGGATCACTTGAGGTCAGGAGTTCCAGCCTGGCCAACATGGTGAAAACCCATCTCTACTAAAAATATGAAAATTAGCTGGGTGTGCTGGCACACACCTGTAATCCCAGCTACTCTGGAGGTTGAGGCAGGAGAATCTCTTGAACCCAGAGGCAGAGGTGGCAGTGAGCTGAAATCGCACCAATGCACTCCAGTTTGGGCAACAGAGTGAGACGCCACCTCAAAAACATAAAAGAAAGAAAGAAAAGAAAAACAAGTTTACTTGTTTAGAAATAATCTACTCTTAATTACTTCTAAAATTTAATATACACATAAATATAAGTTTTGGTGTTATTTTGCCACCAATAAATATACACTAATCATTTTCATAATGAATTAAGTAAACTAAGTGAAAACTGAATGTTTTCTTAACAAAAAAAAATCACTTTCATTTAGAAATAAAAGCATTTTACACAAAGTGTATGTAAATTGTGTTTCAAATGTTATTTTTGTTGTAAAATACTTATTTGGTGTTATTTTAAAATAAATGATTGCAGATATAAAGAAAAACATGCTGAAAATATCAACTTCTTGAGAAATCAATTTTTATTGAAAGAAAGGTAGAGGACATTGTTATCCTGATAATATAGATAATAGATTTAGTCTCCAAATTCACAGTATCATTTGTAAAGAAATTAATGGCTTGATTACTTTAATAGGGTAGAGCAAATGACAGTCTATATTCATTGATGGTATGAGAAAACAGAAGATAGGAAGGACACCCAATATACTTTCATTATTGTCACTAAGAGAACCAGCGTTACCTGGTCGTCACTTTAAAAATAACCGTGTTATTATTATACTTTTGCTACACTGTGATATAATGATCCTCACATATGCAATTTGTACATTAATGTACCTTTTTCCTGCTTGTGGAAGGCAGCAATTGTATGTGAAATCCAAGAGTGACAGCACTGCTTCTCTGGGGCAGTTCTCTATTAAAGCTTTTTATACAAGCAAAATGCTGTGCATGTTGAAATATCTGTTGCCCACTTTTGCAGCCAAAATTTCTGTATTTGTGATTTGAATGCAGAAATACCCATAGTCACTCTCAAAAGGATTTATTTAATCCATGTCCTGATATATTAGCTCTGACAGGTTTTAGGGTAACACTCAGGGAGATAAACAGTTGTGATATATTTCTTCAAAGAATGTGTGCTGTCAGTGAACGTGTCCATAAGCATCAGGGCATGTAAACATTCCTCAAGTGGGTTTACTTATCAAGTATAAAATGACTGGGTTAGGAGAGTACTAGGGTTTTGACAGCCTGTGGTTTGAAATTGAGCGTGACCCTTTGTACTCTTAAAAAGAATTGTCTATTTTTATCTATCTTGATTCAAAAGGAAGCAGTGAATGCAAGTATTGCAAAGTGAGGGCAATTACAATTATAATTATAAAAATCAATTTTAAATCAAGATGCCCAAACTGCAAAAAACACCTTGGAATAAGACTCAGATAAATTGGCTTCTTTTCTCATGATTTTTCAGGTACCACTATAGGAGAAGTCTGAAGATGAACCAAGTGACAAGAAGTTTGAAACCATTTGCTAATTTATTTTCTAAGCCATATTTATTGGCTAAGTGAGAATGTATTTCATTACTTCCATGAACATGGTAATCATAAAACTACCTATTATCCTTTAACTAAAGGGTCAGTGGTTTTCAGTCTTGGAGGTAAACTTATACTGTTTAAAAATACTCTTCTCTGAGGAAATAATAATGTTTTATGGCATATTAAATCATGACTAAATCTACTCTTAAGGGACTTTCCCAGAGAATTAAATGTAAACATTTTGTGATAAAATTCCCATAATATAATATGAAATAGGTACCTTTAAGAAAACGAAGCTTTTCCAGCTCAGATTTTTCCCTCTTTCTGATGCAATGTAGGGCATTTGATTAGATAAGTTCACATTGACAAGCTAAGATAATTAATACAAATAAGTAACTGGTTCAATATAAATGTTCTTTTTTTAAAAAAAGACTATTATTGAAGCAGAATTAATTGCTGAAGTATAATCCTCATAAAATTAAGCAAATACCACAAGTGATGATTGAAGTTTCAAAAAGTCCATGTGTGCAAACAACATAGCTTAGCTAATGATTATTTTGTTCTTTCATTTTATTCAGATTCTATATATTGGATTTTTAAACCAACAGGTAACTAAATTTATAGTAGCTCTCCAATTAAGACTGAATGAATAAATGTAGGCCATCAGGAGAACAAAATTCTAATCTTTATCGTACTTCTTATAGCTTAAAATTAAGGGACCATGGATCATAATCTTAACCTCTTTCAATTTTTTATCCATTCAATTTGGTAAGATAAATTTTACTTCCATGTCCATAGGTCAAAATCTTTAATCAAAATGAGTTTCTTATATTTTTACTATTATACACATGCATATTTATCTCACAAGTGAAAAATCAAACCTGCATCTTTTAAAGCATTTAATTTATTAATGGTGATTAACATAGTTATCTCACTCAATAAGTCCTAATTGTCCTCAAAAAGAGTATCACCTTTAGTAATGTTTCCCTTTGTCATTATAATTAGGTAGTAACTTTTATCCTTTATCTATTTTGGGCAAAGCTCTCTTCGTTCGGTCAATAAAAAGACAAAAAGAGCCAAGAGTTGTGTAACCAAATATTTCAAGTGCTTTTATTATAGTATGCATGTTACCCTAAAAATTTTATTACCACCAAACGTTGAAAACCAGATATTTTTCTCTCATATGCAATTTAAAAACCAAACCAGAAATATTCACACAAACTAAGTACACACTTAACGTGTTCTGACCCTAAATATTCAAATAGGAATCAGGATCTGGATTCTATTTCTAGTCATAGTTTTAACTTTATTATATACTATTAACTTTTTATGATAATGAGACTGTATTAGATGATTCCTGGAATCAACTGTAGGATATTCCCGAGAATGAGTAAGGTCACTGAGCAGGTCCCGTTTGAGCATGAATTTTTTTGTTAATGTGTTTCATTTAGTACATTGTCTAAGCAGAATATTGAGATAGAAAATTTTAATATTTTTATAATATTTCTAAATTTCCCAAACAATGAAAAATGAAAAGGTTAGACTCTTAAAGGTTTCCTTTATTTTATCTTCAGTATAATTTGGATAGCATGGACTTAATTGTGATAATATTACTTCTAGTCAATCATCTCTAATCATGAGATGGTCACTTATGGAAGAAAATAACCATTTAAACACTAGTAATATACACATATATTAGAAAAAATTACCAAAATTGCCCAAGGTAAAGTCAATTTAATTGTGCAAAGCCTACGTTTATGACCTCCATGAAACACATTTGAGCCCACAGAACATATGTCAAATATGTTAAATTAATGTATAATATTGATCATTCCTCTTGTTTCCTTTTAAAGGCCAATTTTTAAAAAATTACTACTTTTTCTTACTTTATTATATGATATCCAGGAAAAGGGTCAAAGCTTTAACTTCATTTTGAAAGAAAAAAACGCCTTGTGATGAGGAGCAGAAGGGAAAAGGTCATTTTTCCTAAGGCAAGATAACAAAAGTTTAATGGCTGTCAAATTACTTGGAAGGAATGGGAGTTTCACTAAGAATTTGAGAGTCAGGATCCCTAACATTTATCTTTTTCCTTTTCTAGTGGCCCTGCCTCAAAAGGAAGATGAAAATGCTAAGAAGAATGTAAGTGATCTTTACTGGTCTGTGACTTTTATATAACCATAGCCTCTGGCATGTGGCTGCACTTTGCATTTCTTGTCAAAACAGGTAAGGGAATTGAACACTTGTATGAAAGAACCTGTGTGTGTGTGTGTGTGTGTGTGTGTGTGTGTGTGTGTCTGCACATGCATGTGTATGTCCAAATGCACATCTGTTCAGAACCCAAAGGTAAGGCATTTGAAGGAAAAGTAGAGAACTTGGGGAAGTCAGGAAAGAAAAAGATAATTGTGCATTATTTTTATTCTGAGATTATTTGTAATGCATACTCATCCTTCCTTAACTTCCCTTCAGCTATTCTATTAATTTTTCCACAAAATAATTTTTCTTCAAAGAAACATAGTTCTTCAGATAAATTGAAAAATAATTTCCAATCTCTAAAAACTTTCTCACATATGATAGAACATTTTGCTGAGGAGAGATATTTCTTCAGTCTGTCATGAAAATGAATGAAATTTTATTTCAGATCTTGTAAAAACAGCCCCTATGAATACAGGATACATTTGAGAAGGGGAATAAGACCCTTTCCCTTTGCCTGAGCCATAATCTTTTTGAAAAATAGATCACTTAAAATACAGTCATTGAAAACATTCTATAAATTAAACGTTTTACACAGAAAATGAAACAGGATAGAGAAAGATGTATTTTAATGATAGATTCATTTCCTTGTAGAAAACTACTTAAACATAGTAATAAAAACTGGGAAATTATTTCATCCATATTTCCTTTACCTTTCAGGGCATCTACTCAAGTTTGTTCAGGGAGAGTCATTTTACACATACATAAGTAGACACTGTCAAATTTAAAATAAAAGATGAAAGGGAAAAATCAACTTGAACATCATCAATACTCCCTGCTGTAAAATCCTACTCAATCTATGTTTTTTTCTTAGTTCACAGAAATGTTTCATATGAAATATGAAAAAGACAGCCTCTCCCTGTGCTTCCACCTGATGGTTGCTCTTTCACATCAATTTCACCTACTTGTTTCATCCCAGAAGCTGTAGGGACCAGACCCCAGCACACACTGTCAGCAGCAGCTGCCTCTCAGCCAGATATGCCTAAGGGGAAACGGTGGGGTGTTTGTGAGCCTAGAAGGGACTAGGTTGGTCTGAATCAAACTCTATAGAGAAGCTGACACCAGCTCTCTATAAAATGTCCTACCTGGCAGCTGTCTTGAAGGTGAAAAAGTTTTCCTGGGGAACCTGCTTTCTGAGGAAATGAGACTTACATTGACCCATAAAGAAATGGCAACATGCTGAAGTTAGCTCAAATTTGAAATTTGATCTTTTCATTTTTGTGGGAAAGGGATACTTTGGAAAACCAGAGGAGGGTCACATGCTCCATTCTGATTCGTGGGAAAGGATCCAAGACTTCCTGGAGGAGGTGACACCTGAATAGCCTAAAGAATAAGGAGTTTTTGTGTTCATCTTCTCATTCTTGACAGAGCACTCCTTGAGGAAAGAGGTTAATCATAGTTTATATCAAATCAAGTGCTTTATTCTACATGTTTACTGAGCTCTTTGCTAGGAGACAAACAATCCCAAGAGCAACTTGGGAACTAGGGAGTGACAGTCAGGAAAGAGAAGAGTGGACAAGGGAAATATGAGAGGAAATCAAGGATGAATCTCATGTTTCTAGTTTAGGTGAATGGGTGGATGGTGGATCAGGGCAGCCATGGGCAGTTGTGCAAGTTGTAGATTCACAGATGCCGAAGGAGGGGTATGAGAAAAGCCTTAATCTTGATCCCACAGTACCCCCACTTGATACATAATGTTGGCATGGACTAGAGCTGAGAGAATTGTTTTGATTTCTTGTAAGCAAACCCGCTACTTCTTGAGTAAACCAAGAAATCTACTTTGCTGCTATATTCACTTGGCTCCTTAATTTTCAGACATCAGAATCTCTACTGTGAATCATTCATGTGTACTCCACATCTTTCCTGGCTTTACAATATTTTGACACCTCTACCAGAGGATATTTTAGGATTTCCTGCTTAAAGAAAGCTTGAAAATTAGGTATGAAGCTGAATTATCAGTTATTAATATTGTTAATTAACAATGGGGTTATTGATATAACAGTATCAAGAACATTCTTCATTATTAAATTCATAACCAAGAATTTCCTTTAGTTTTTAGAGTTATTTCAAGCTACAATTTGATCATCTCACAATAGTGGTAATTCCTCCCCACCCTTTTTTTTAAATGGAGTCTCTTTCTGTCACCCAAGTTTGAGTGCAGTGACACCATCTCAGCTCACTGGAACCTCCGCCTCCCACGTTCAAGCAATTATCCTGCCTTAGTCTCTCAAGTAGTTAGGACTACAGGCATGAGCCGCCACACCTGGTTAATTTTTTTTGTATTTAGTAGAGACAGAGTTTTGCCATGTTTCCCAGGCTGGTCTTGAACTTCTAAGCTCAGGTAATCTGCCTGCCTTGGCTTCCCAAAGTGCTAGTATTACAGGTGTCAGCCACCATGCCCAAGCAGATACTTTATCCTTAGGCTACGCTTCTACTGTTGCTTTATAGAAAATATTGGATGATCTTTGACTTTAGCATAGGAAGAGAATGACTAAAGGTCATCTTTAACAGATGGGTATAGCCTAAACAATAACAAACACTCTATATTTTTACAGAAAGCAACTTTACCCACATGTCTAAGGCAAGTAAAGTTTGTGCCAGGTGAAAAGTCTGAATATTAATTTTAATGTTTGCAGTCCTCCTTAGACAAGTTTTGCGTAGGTAGAAATGGAGAGCAAAAACATTCAGTAAATGGCATGTTTATTAGCCAGACAATACGGTTTTCTTGCATTTCTAGTTGAGAGCAAGGATGGGGGTGGGATAAAATGAGGAGGCACAGGTTTAGATTTAAATGTTTTTATTATAAAATCCAAAGTCACTTTCTTCAGGCGTGCAGGCTGTGGATAGCTTGTCTCAGCATGCAGGCTATGGATAGCTCCCTACGGAGTCTTCTTTATTTTCATAAAGATCAACTCACCATCCTGTGCACCAAATAACTTTGCATTTGATAAGTGCTCGGTAATTTCTTGATACATATGGTCGGGAATATAAATTCCAAACCAAGGACTAAATATTGTAAAAAAAATCCACAGACTAGTAGAAAAATCTAATTATGACTAAATTTACTGGAATTATGTTTGGCTAAGTGAAATAAATGTCTCCATTAAAAAAAAATTAAAAAGGCATTGTTCTGAATGACACAGAAATGTATTTATCTCTTTCATAAAGGTCTGGAGCTTAGTAGTCTAAGACTAGTATGGTGGCTCTATTCAAGTCCTCAGGAACTTAGGATTCCTTCAAATTCATGCATTCATCATCTTTTGGGTGTGTCCTACCTGCTCATGCTCCAAGCTGGTATCCATACAGGCTGCATATGAAAAGAGAGATAATTTTTTTTCTCAAGAGACCAATGGGTATAGGTCAGCTTACTGTTAAGAGAGCTTTCTGGAAGTGTCCCCAGAGCATCCTCACTTAAAACACCCCATTTAAGTCGTCAGTCACTTCACCATATCTAGCTGCGAACTGCCAATGATTTTTGAAAGTACAATTATAATGAAAGGAGGAGGAACAGGTTTTGGAGGATTAGAGTTCTTGGAGAATTACCAAGGTGTTTCCATGTAACTGATGCTGTAAAATGCATTCTTGAAAGATGCTTTTTACTACAAGTATTCTTTATTTCTTTTCTGGACTGAGAGAAGACTATAAGAAAACAATATAGTTGGCATGCTAGCAGAGCTCACAAATAGGAATTTTAAACAAGATTTAAAATCTTAAAACCCTGAAATCCTCAGAACACCAGATAAGGCGTGGAGCTGGAGGAGAGGAGAAAGATATGATGCCAGAGCAGTGAATGGGTGTTTTAGCCAATCACATTTGCCTTATATTCACTGTGGTGCATGTGAAGAGCTCCAGTTTGTAGACAAAAATCTTTTCTTTTAAGGAACTATCTTGACTTTGAAAGTGTTTGAACACATTTTAGAAATATATTTTAAGTCTTAGGCCAGGTGTCGTGGTGCATGCCTGTAATCCCAGCACTTTTGGAGAACGAGACCAGCAGATCACTTGAGCTCAGAAGTCTGAGACCAGCCTGGCCAACATGGTGAAACCCTGTCTCTACTAAAAATGCAAAAATTAGCCAGGCATGGTGGCTCACACCAGTAATCTCAGCTACTCCAGAGGCTGAGGCAGGAGAATTGCTTGAACCTGAAAGGCAGAGGTTGTAGTCAGCCAAGATTGCACCAGTGCACTCCTGCCTGGGCAACAAATGATATTCTGTCTCAAAAACCAACCAAACAAACAAACAACAACAACAACTATATATATATATATATATATACACACACACACACACACTATATATATATATATACACATAAAAGATATATAGATATATATATAAATATAAATGATATATATATCTTATACCAATTTTATAAACTTTTGAACAACCTGTCCACTTACAGTTTCATAATTAATGTTAAATTAATAATTACATTCTATTACTTTTGTAAAAAATATACAACAGTGCTCAATATAAAGAATTGAGCATTTACCTGTTTATTTTTCTATCTCCCCAAGCAAGACCTATAGACTCAATTTGAAGTCTCCAATTTACTCCAATATTCCCATTTTGTTACAGTTTTAAGTTTGATGTTTTAATATTATTTTAGAAAAAGTGGAGTAGGCCTATATTTCAATATGTTCAACAGTATACTCAGCCAGATACTACCACATATACATTAGCAAAGTGTATGGTTAGTATCATTAGAGAGAAAAGTCAACATCTGGCCTCACATTTCACAAAAGCTGTAAACTAAATCACTTTGATCTTCATTTTCTTCACTTTGATTCTCACTGAGTATTTACATCCTCTTATGTTTAAATGACCTCATGAACCCATGAGAGTTTCCATAGCCAGTTAAAACACACAGTATGTTTTTAAAAACCAAACATACTTTAATAAGTCTATTAAAAGCTGATAGCATTTCTCTGACTATAACCAGCATTAATTATCCTTCATTTTTCTTGGGTAAAAATTTATAAGAAAAGGAAAGGGCATAACCTCAGTCCATCTCTGTAGTAAAGACTGCAAGAACAATAAAACAGAATGAAATGTGTTTTGGTAAAATGTGAAAGTTAACATTTGATGCCTTCCCCAGATACTACATGGATACAAGTTGTTTATACTGATCATAAACAAAATCAGTTTAGATACTGATATTTAGCTTGGTATGTATTTAAAGTAATAGGGTTTAAGATAGAAGTAGACACAAAGTAAAAACGAAAAACATACCAAAGTTATTTGATGCAAACTTTTAGCTGCAAATTCATCAATTTCTTTACATTTCGTGACATTTGAAGGTTTTTCAGTTTGATTTGCTCTTTAATCAAAACAATGAAAAACCTTAAGTATAAATTGAATTGGTAACTAGTTAAATTTTGGTACAAATCCTATATTTTGTTGAGGTAAAAGAATACAAGCGGGCCGGGCACGGTGTTCACGCCTGTAATCCCAGCACTTTGGGAGGCCGAGGCGGGTGGATCACGAGGTGAAGAGATCGAGACCATCCTAGTCAACATGGTGAAACCCCGTCTCTACTAAAAATACAAAAAATTAGCTGGGCATGGTGGCGCGTGCCTGTAATCCCAGCTACTCAGGAGGCTGAGGCAGGAGAATTGCCTGAACCCAGGAGGCGGAGGTTGTGATGAGCTGAGATCACGCCATTGCACTCCAGCCTGGGTAACAAGAGCGAAACTCCATCTCAAAAAAAAAAAAAAAAAAAAAGAATACAAGCATAATCTGTGAATTCAGTAGTTACAGAGCACTAAGACAATATTAGTGAAATTCTGAAGCTTAAAAAAAAAAACCCACAAAAGGAGATCGTTCAGGAAATAATCTAATGCCAATACTGCTATTGTCTATTTATCTAACTATCTATCCTTCTATCATCATTTATCTATCTATCTGTCATCTACCTATCTATTCCAAGCCAGAAATTATTTGAGAAGTTTAAATATTTATGGAGTCCTTGAGGAATTTCTTCAAAAAAGTGAGAAAAAAAAAAGGAGTAGTCTTTTTAGTATAATGAATTAGACCATTCACAGAAAGGAACATATAGGTTTATCACGTCACAACAAGATTATAACATTGATTTCAGCCAAAATATGTGTAACACAGGTATCACAAATTATATTTTTATAAATAGCTGTTAAAAACCACTAATTTTGGTGTGGTTATGCAGCAATAGATACCAAACACAGGTATGAGCCACTGCGAGCAGCCTTTCTTAATCTGTTGAAGAAGCTAGGTTGTTTGCTTATTGCCTAATCATTTTTTTAAATTAAGATAGGTTTATACTCCATACCTATGTTCATTAATTCAATATGAATTTCAAATATTGATATTTTAATTCTATAATTTGTTTTATATATTCACTAAAATAATTATATAAAAAGACTATCTCATCTACTGTTTTATTTAGTAATACAGTTTATATAAAAAAGACTTGGTTCAGTCAGGTGCAGTGGCTCATGCCTGTAATCCCAGCACTTTGGGAGGTCGAGGCGTGTGGATCAACTGTTGTCAGTAGTTCAAGAATAGCCTGACCAACATGGTGAAATCTGTCTGTACTAAAAATACAAAAATTAGCCAGGCATGGTGGTGCATGCCTGAAATCCCAGCTACTAGGGAGGCCAAGGCAGGAGATTGGCTTGAACCCAGGAAGCAGAGGTTGCAGCCAGCAGAGATCGCGCCATTGCACTCCAGATTGGGAAGGACAGAGTGAGACTCCATATCAAAAAAAAAAAAAAAAGATACAAGAAAGAAAAAAAAAGACTTGGTTCTCTCCCCCAAAGGTTTGATATATTTACCCTGGTTTTAGATAATGAATTGATTTTCAGTTTATGGAAATCAACTTCTAAGATGGCCCCCAATAATTCTGCCGTCTTTTAATCCTCTCCCATTGAATGTGGGCTGGCCCAAATGATTCACTGTTAGTAAGAAGATTATGGCAAAGTAAGTCAGCTACCATGCTATGAATTGCCCTATGGAGAAACCCATATGGCAAAGAATTGATGTCTTCAGTCAACAACTAGTGACAACCCAAGGCTTGTCAATAGCCACAGGAGTGAAATTCAGAGCAGCCTCTGTCCCAATAGAGCCTGGAATCTGTGAGATAAATAACTACCAAACATGTGTGTGTGTGTGGGGGGGGGGGGGTATTTGTTACTTTGTAATACATAGAAGATATAATATCAAAAACAGAACTCATGGATTTAAACTGGTTGATGGGTTAAATTTACTGAACACTTTACTTTATTGAAGCTCAGACTGCCTAATTTGGGGAAAACGGGGATCTTTGTTCATGACTCTGTTAATTTTTGATAGTCCTGCTAATCACATGGACAAAATTTGTTCTATGGTAATGTTGTATGTCTCCTGACCCAGACTGGATTCAACCATTCTCTAAGAAGCCCTAATTTCTTTCGTTCAATGGAAAAATGGCATTTCAAAATCACAATCAATGTTGTATGTACAACTGACCCTAGAATAACATGGGTTTGAATGTATATGTCTACTTACATCAGATTTTTTTTTCAATAAATAGAGTTGGTCCTCTGTATCCAGGGTTCTGCATCTGCATCCACCCACAGAAAGTTCAGTATTCATCGGATGTGAAACCCACATAGGAAGGGCATACTTTTCTACAGGAAGGTTCTGCAGATCCAGCTGCAGGACTTGAGTATGCATGTAGTTGATATGGGGGTCCTGGAACCAATGCCCTTTGGATATGGAGAAAACACTCTATAATAGTCATTGTTACTGAGTTGGTTATTGTTTTTAGGCCCTTTAGATTAGATATATGAGGATAAAATGCCTTCTGAATTTATACTTGACATCCAGTTAAAATTCTGGACTGCAGATTTTACTTTGTCTTTTCTATATTACATGTGTTCTTTTCTTCCACACTGAGAATCTGGTTCTCGGGTACACAAGTTATAACATAATTTGATTATCCTAAAATTACTAAGTTTCTTCATCACGTATTTAATGTCTATATATGACAAATACACAACAAACAAACTTCAGAGTCTCTAAGTTAAATGCTTGGGTGGAAAACCTTGGGAAATATTCCACTGTTCTATCCTCAAGCAGTACACTTATTTAAAACATTTTCAACCAAGGACAATCCATTATTTTAAAATTACATTCAAATATAAATATTTAAAAGACATACTAAGATGAATATTCAAATTAAAGTTTGTTAAAAGCTTAACATTTCTGTCTTTTCCGAAGAGTGAATTAAAATGCTTTTGTTTAAACCTTTTTGCCTGTATTTTTATGGACTCCGAGAATAGA
>NC_133508.1:124532500-124547500 GCF_049354715.1 Callithrix jacchus
AGCAATCCGGACACCTGCCTTCCAAGCCCAATTTACGACTCATTTATTTTTAGAAGAGTAATTCTACAAAACATTCTGTAATTCCAGAGGAGGGCATTTTTGTTCATTGGTCGTACCGTAAAATTTGAATAAGTTAATTACTTTTAAAACCAAGTCCTTATTCTTGCTAACCCACTTAGTGCCACTAATAGTGCCATTAAAGATTATGAATCTTGATTCTTGATCCACAACTTGAAAGTTCTTGGACCAGAATTAGAAATTAGGAAATTATACAAATATACAAATCATATAGTATTAGAAGATACTCCAGAGGGAAAATTGGTGATCAACAGTTGTCCAGCACCCCCAGTACTGGATAGTTTTAGATCTGTTTTAATCTCCTTAATAAGTCCTATAGCTATGCAAGTGAGTGCATTTTGATAACTGCTGTGCCTAATTTGTAACAATTACTGTCAACCTTCAGTTAAGAGACTGTTCATTCCACACTGGCCCAGAAGAGTGAAATGTATGACTCGTGTGCATAATTTTATTCACATCGTATTTCATACTGATTATGTATTGATGACATTGATTCATTTACTCTTTACAGCGCCACTTGCATGGATATTAAATCTTATTGACCACAGATGAATTTTAATTTCAGATTGGTGATAGATTTTTCCATCAGCTCTGATAGTATGTTTGACTTTTTCATCATTAACCCAGGCAATCACACAGCACTGAGTTATTGCATTGAAACAAAAAGTGCACACTTCACTTGGTAATTCTTTATGGATTTACAATAGGAACTTCATTAATGTCTGTTGTAAGGATCACAAAAAAAAAAACATTTATCTGCAAATAGGAATTTAGCAAGCTTCAAAAGTCTCGGGAAAATAGACTTCTTTGTCTTCTGTAATGCATTTTCTTAATGCGGTGGTGGAGGTGGGGGGATGACAAATACTTGAAAACTTTTAACCATTAAAATTATGCTGCCATATTTTGATGCTTATATTTGTCCTTTTTCCCTTGCTCAAGTTTATAAGGTAGTTTTAAATGTATGTTCCGCTTCTTAGTGTTAATTACATGAAATTATGTGCACTTTTATTTAATGTACTAGTATGGGAAGCTACATAGAGTAATTGTTTTAAGAGTAAAAGTCAAACTTTTTAACTGCAAATTAGCCAGTCACCGCTGATGAGGCATTTCAAGCTGCTTTAGGACACTCCAAGACATCTAAATACTTAAAGATTTTTATGATTTGGATTCTAGTGAAGTGAATCTACAGGGCAGAGATGAGAACAATGAATGATGGTAACATAAATATTTTGAGATACCTATTCAAATCGAGGCAAAGCCATTCGTAGTTACACTCGGTAGCAAAGAAGAACAAAAGTGCTAGAAATAACACAGTAGACTTTTTTTTCCACTCCTTATTTTTCCCCAAGTTAGACCTTCACTTGTCGCTGGTTTTATACCATTTCTTTCCCTGACTTAGCAAAGTACTGTACAAAAAAATGATTGTTGCAGCTCACCAGCATGCATAGTGAGAATGAAAGGATGTAGAGATGAGATGGAAAATGTAGCTCGACTATGAAGCACTGAATATAGGCAGTAGCAATGTTAGGTAGGGACTCAGTGCAAAGCGCGCACCTAAGAAATTCGAGCAAGATTTCACACCATCTTGTACAGTCCAAGATGGCGTACATTTAGAGGTGTTTGGGAGAACTGCAGATAAACCAGGTTTACCTGTTTATAAATTACATGTTATTGTGCCTTTCATTGAAATCTGTTTTCCACACCTTATCCAGGATGGCAGTGGTAGTGTATTCATTTTGGAACATAAATATATTTTAGGCAATGAATAAGAACCTAATAGTGTGTATTAATGTTGGAAGCCAAAAAAGAGACAGGTGGGCTTCAAAAATTAATAGCTCTTAAAAGGCATAAGGAAATACAACTTAAAGATACATTCTTGTCAGACATTGGTGAGAAGCTGTGTTTTGGGGTGCTGTTAATTAAGAACATTTCTCTGTTGGCGTTAAGGCTCTCACATTTTTGCCCTCGGTGCTTAGCTCACCATGAACACAGTCAATTCACAAGGTAGTTTTTATAACTAAAGGTTTTGGACAAGCTGAATGTGGTCCAGAGAGATATTAATTAGAGGGCAAGGGGGAAGAGTTAATGAAAACACACTTACTGGTGGAACATAAACTGCTTTTTGGAACTGGAGAGGCTTTAAAATTATTTTCCCAAAACCCTGTGGCGTTTCTTTTCTGGAGGCGATGAGGTGGGGAGAAATGACAAATGGCTTCTTTTTATTATTTTTTCCTCTCTCGTTCTCCATATTTTTGGTAGGGAAAATTGGACATTTATTTTGGCCGTTTTCCTTCTATTTGCAGAATCAATTATATTTTTGGTGTATTGTGCGTAGTAAATGTACTCAAGCATCCTCTGACTTAAAAGCAATGAGTTAATTATTCAAACATCCCTTCTTTAAAGACAGTTAATTGTATGGAAAGTATAGGCCCTCATTGACAGGGTCCTTGTATTCTGACGTTTGTTCCAGGGTCTGGGCTGTGTCGTTTATTTGTTGTTCTGCATCATTGACTTTTGTATGTTCTGAGGAAAATAATTTTAAGCTTTTAAGTCATACAGTGATTGAAATCTTGCATTTCAGATGGACTGAAATCTCAGGCCACTAGTGTGCAAGGAGCTACAAAATGTTTTAACCTGTATCACTAAAGGAGGCTAGCTTCGGGAGAATACTGCCTTCTAGAGGGTTATGTAAATCAGGATTGTGGCTAATTTTTTCCTCTGTAGATTGCTGTCTGCTCTGGAATTTTTTTCTTCCACTCAAAAGTGTGATAGTGAATCTAGAATTACCTGTGCTTTTCAGTGGAACAGGAGTTAGATCACCTCTCTTTAGTTGGAGAAAAATTTACTGTTCTCGTTTACATGTCACTTCGAAGTTCCCCCATGGTTACATAATTGGTGTTGTGTGTGTCCATCGTAGAGGACATTTGATGCTCATTTATTAAATATGCTTGCTGGCTGCTGCCGCATCTTTGTTCTGGACAGACAAATTACCTTTCTCACACTGAGCTTCCACTCTGGGGAATTAAGCCTCTACCACTTTAATTAGCTTGGAAGTGGGGGGTTGCAGTTCCTAATAGACTACAGGCTTTTTGTAAGTTAGGGAAAGGGTGAAACGAGAACTTCCTGGGAAGCTCAAAATGTCATTTAAAAACCATAAAAACGTAATATATATTATTTCATTTTGGTAATTGCAAACAGATTGTATTTGACAAGTGTGTGGATTTCCATTTCTGACTTAGACATTGAAGCTAAGTTCTTTAATCTATCACAAGTCATTATCATATTACGTGTATTGATTCATATATTTATGTAACTATTAAGTGACATAGCAGATAGGAAATAGTGAAAAATATGTGAATATGTGAATAGAATTTTTCATACAGACACATACACAGGTCATACCAATCTGGGTGATATTTTTACATGGGAATATTGGAATAATAATGATAACTGCCAATATTTGTTTAGTTTTTATTAAAGGCCAAGCACTGTTGAAAGTGATCACAACAGCATCATCATTATCCCTTCTTTAAAAATGAGGAAACTGAGACACAGGGAGTTTAAGCAACATTCTAAAAGGTTACACAGTTGAGCATACTAACCCAAAACTTCCTGGGTAGAAACTTATCTTGGAATGTCCCCGCTATTTAAAAAACTCAAGATCCCACCGCTGGGCAAGATGTTACATTCCTTTTGGAAGGACGCTTGCTCTTCACAGAGTTAAGCAATTCACTGTAGTACTTTACAGTGAAACTTTCTGAGAGTCCATTTACTGTCTCATTTTCCTTGCTAGTAAAACTGCAGAAAATGTTATGCTTTAGTTCTTCACTGCCAGAGTAAGTAGCATAGAAGGCCTCTATCAAGTCACAGTTGGAAAGTAACCTAATAAAAGAAGATTAGTGAATGTGGGGAAGACAAAAGCAGTCATGTTTGAGTTTAATATCTCTCAAATTTAGCATTTTAGCTAAGATGCCCGTTTTTATTTCTTGCAGGTCTGCTAAAAGGTCAGAGTAATGCAGAATGCGTGCCTTCATCTCAGATTTGTTCATCACAGGTGGATCCCATGTGTCTTCAGTAGACAAGTCACCTTTGTAGCTAGCACCAGTGCCAGCTCCATGCCATTGCACCTTCTTTAGTCTTGATTGCCCTTCCCGCATTTATTGGTGTATTAAAATGACTGAATATGAACATTAAGGACTCCATGAACCTGGGCTAATGGGAGACTGTAGAGAAAATGAAAAAAGATCCACCAGAGGACATCTTGGGGGGGGGAACTGGGGGGGGAGGGAAATGACTAATGAAGCTAATTAAAAGAAGCATTCAAATCTGCTTTCTACCCTCATTAACAATTAGCAGGGCACTGGCCAGAGTTTGTACCCTGTGTTTTACCTTAACAACATTCTATTTGCTCTTTGTATATTTAAGTGTTGTAAGGAAATGTGTTTCAATCAAAACTGAACATGAGATAAAGGAAAGAGATGTGGCTTTTGTGATACTCTATCACAAACACTTATTGTATCTCTGTAAAATACAATGTATGTATGCATGTAAGTGTTTTTGTCCTAATGTTGCTACGCCCATGGCAAAGAAAAAAAAAAAAAGGAAAAAGATTGGAAAAAAAAAAATCAGGCTCATAGCAGCTACTGTGTAGAAAATTCCCCTACTTCTAATTTGCTGAATGAAGAAAAAAAATCTTTTATTTGTGATATTTTCAGAGACATTTGCTCTAGTATGGTGTATTTAAATAATAAAAACTTTAAAGAAAAAATATTCTATGGTGTTTGGGTTTAAACACTGTTTTTTCTCTTCTGTATTTTGGAAAATTTTAGTTTTTATTGTTGAATAACAAGCTCACTTTAAATTTGAAGGAGTTGACGGAGGTGCTGTGTATATATATTTAGCTCTGGGCCAGTAACGTATTCTTCAAATTGCTTAACCATGCCATTATTGGCAGGGGTACAAAGCAAAGTTTCTAACAGAGTCCTTTCTATACGTCAGGAATATTCTGTTAACAGCACTTTGTTACACTTCTATATCACAGTAAGTCTTTTGTGTTTATGTATAAATACTTGTTTTGAGTATACAGCTATTTTGTTTATTCTTTTTCTTGATAGCAAAGCCTTGGGTATTGATGAAAGTATGTTAAAAAAAAAAAACAAAAAACTACGGCACAACCACGTTCTGTTAACAAGTTTATAGCTTTTGAAGGAAGCTGCATTTCTAAGTCAGACCAGTACATACTTTGAAGCTCACTTGGTTGTAGGACCCAGAGCTTCCCCGCCCCCAGCCCCGAGAGAGTGTTGCTTTTGTTGGTCAGGCTGGAGTGCAATTGCAATGATACGATCTCAACTCACTGCAATCTCTGCCTCCCAAGTTTAAGCAATTCTGCCTCAGCCTCCCAAGTAGCTGGAATTACAGACAGCCTCCACCACACCTGGCTAATTTTTAGTAGAGACAGAGTTTTGCCTTGTTGGCCAGGCTGGTCTCAAACTTATGACGTCGTGATCCACCCGCCCCTCAGCCTCCCAAAGTGCTGGGATTACAGGCGTGAGGCAGCGCGCCCAGCCTGGGAGCTCTTTTACAGTGATCTTTGACGGGAGAAGTAGCCGTTTCCTGGTGAGCCTTTAGTCTGGTGTGGTCGGCTGTAAGATAAGTTTATTTTGTTTTGCTCCCACATTTCTGTACTGGTTCTGCCTTGCTGTGGGTATTTTGAGGGAAGATTCTGACTTCAGTTAAGTCTTAGTCTTGAGATACCGGGTTGCTGGTTGTAGGCAGAGTATCCATGACACCACTTGCACTGCCCGCAGAGCTGCCCTGCAGAAAACATGCAGTATAACAGCTACTGCTGCAAGGAGGAAAACCAAATAGGCCCGGATGCTGAGGTTGTACCGCCAGTCTCCTTAGATACGAGCAAGTCTCAACTACAGCTTCCATCACAGGCTAATCAAACCTACTACTACTTTTAAGTTTTCTTTTTTAAAATGGCATTTATTTTATTTTGTCCCAGAAAAGCACCTGATGTAGACCCGACCTCTGAGAATAGTGGAGCCACGGAGACAGGTCTAACCCAGCACATCTCAACTACCAGTCAGCTTCCCTTTGAGAACTTTTGTGCTCACTTCCTGTTTTCAGAGATTCCAGGGCAGGAAAAATAAAAAAATCAGTTGCTTGAACTTCAAACTTCCTAGAGGAGAATTGTAAAGGCATAGAGTTGGAAGTGAATAGTTTTGTTAGAACCTTATAAAAACAAAATGCAAGGAAATAATATGAAGAAATCCCATACATAATATCTGTTTGAATTAGATCCTTGGGGAATTTCTTCAAACTAGTTCTGGTTCTTACATTTTTTTTCCCCCCTTTAAGAAAGTTTCTGAGGAAGTCAGACTCTTTGGGATGGTAAAGGGGGAAATGCGTTAATGAGATTGCAAGCATTTTCAGTGTTCTTTTTGGCATACGCATTCATGTCCCTGAGAGTGTAGAAATTCAAAGGAGGTGGTTAATAATTTTAGTAAATAATATGTTGTGGCATTTAGTGATGTGGAGGGCTAAGGTCATTTCAGACTTTAAATAAACTATTATATGGCTGGTTCCTCAAGCACTGTTGCCTATTTAATAATGAGCTTCTAAAAGCATTTCTTAAGTTGCAGACCTATAAGATTACAAATGTCACTCATGTTAGTATAATCCACATGCAAGTGATGAAGCCTTCTCTTTGATGTGCTAAATTGGAGAAGGACTAATGGAGCTGTGAATATACAATAGAACATATTTAAGTAGTAGTCTTGCTTTAGGTAAAACACTTTCTTGAAACCAGAGGCATTTCAAACAATAAAACCCAGCTCTAATGGGGATGCTCTGTGGATAGAAAGCTACTAAAAACACTCAGGTTTATTCTGATGTGAGCAGTGATTTGTGTGCAGTTCCTCCCCCAACCTCAACATTGCTTAGGGAAGAAAAAAACCTATGAGCTTCTTCCACCTTTCATCCATTGCATTTGTGGTGTTATTAGTTAGCGAGATGAACCCTGTTTTTTCGAAGGGGGACTTATTTAATATTAACCACGTCATAGAGCAAGATGGCCCCCAGTCCCTACAAGCAAGTGCAATTAGAAATAAAAGCAAATGTTACTGAGCCCTGCTGAACTCCTGATAAAAAAAAATTATGTTTATGATACATATAAATGTCTCAATCATGCAAATTGTCACTCTTGCTAATGAAACAATTTTGTAAAAAGATTGTCCTCTAAAAGGGTTTAATGTTTTTTACCTATCTAACTGTCTAGTTAGATTTACACATCCCGCAAGGCAGGGGAGCCTGAAGCTTTTCCAAACCAAATCGTTTGCCACTAGAAACTATTTTCAGCTCTTCATGATTTATTAGGAAATAGTTTAACACGGACTGTAGAGTCTTATAAAATACAAAATGAGAAAACTGTCACACCAAAATGAAGCCTGTGAAATTGTCATCCTCTTAATATTAGCTGTATTTAAATTCTTTCTTTTGCCCTTATTAACACTGATATTTGAAACAACTAATCATCTAAAATGAAGCTCTTAAAGGGCTTTAAATGTCAATATAGTAAGATTCTAATGTGCACTACTATTTATATAAAATATTTCTTAGGGCCCATAAATGATATAACAGTGAACCCAACAGCTACATATTGATTCTAGTGAAGAGTTTCTAAGTAGCCTAAATAATTGTATTTAAATTGAGGAAATGCAAAAATCCTTTCACCCTTCACACCAAAGACCCCTTCATCCTTCACCAGGGAATTCTATCGTGGGTGCTGTCCCACCTATGACTCCTTTGAGAGGCCGTTGGAAAAAGGCCATTTATAAGTTAATGTTACTTGTAGCTTTGTTACTAAGACTCACCTATTGTCAGTCCAGCCGAGTCACAGAAATGCTTATTGCAGTTAAATAGCAATTTGTTTCCATGAAACTGCAATTAAAGTATTACTGAGCAGCCATTTTAGATTGGCAGTGCTCTGAATGCATGTTAAACAGCCAGCTACTCCCACTTGCAGAGTCTGAGATCCGACTAGCAGCAAAGTGTAACACATTCACCGATGCTGGGTACCTAGTTAAGAGGCATTTGTAGCCCTCTGCTCCCATCGTGAACATGCTGAGAGCAATGACAAGTTGGGGCTGATTTTTGGAAGGTGAACTTGTGACTTACCTCAGGTGAATACTGTTTTCAGTTGTACAAGAAGTGCTTTATGCTACTAGATACGTGCATGTTTCCTAGAGGGAATGTTTTCAAGTTCAGATTGATTCTGCTGAAAATGCACGGCAACTCGGAGGCCTCAAGCCAATAATGTACTACAGGTCCTGACATGTTACAGTTGTGTAAACAGGGCCATTCTATTTCCTAAATCACAACTAATAAAGCAGAGGATGGAAATCAATTGATTCTGTTATAAGTTCTTTGAATGACACTGGAAAGTTGTTTAATGACTCTCTGTTAGAATGGACAAGCCTGAGTAGAGTTACCAAAGTACCGATTAATTGTCCCCCCTCCCCAGAACCTGGGCAGGACAGCCTTTCCTAGGTATTGACATCACCACCACCAGATCAAAACCTGCCAGGCAGGAGAAGGATCTGAACTGAATTCTTCTTGTAGATCTAACGTTCAGGATTTGTTGAGTGAGAAAGGTGAAGTGCAAAGGTTTTATCGAAAATGTGAAACATTGATGCAAGATCCTGAGAGAGGAAAGGATTTCAGAGGTGGTGTTTTAAAATGCAATTAGCACTGAATTCTAACCAGTTTGGAAACAATCATTAGCTCATGAGACCAGGAGGCATCTCACCTTCCTTCACTCTAGAACAATCCCCCTATCTTGAACTAAAAGGTTCACATCCCCAACTTCTTCACAAACAATTTTTATATTTGTATATTTTCACCTCTGTTGTTTGAGCTGCAATTTTTTTCTTAGAGTTTCTTCCTAAATTAATTTTTTATTTTTGGTGAATTGAATGTTTTTAAGAACTGTAAAAAGAAAATCTGAAGACAAACAGGATTTACAAATGAAGATTAATTATGAAACCTGGAAAGGAAATTGATTTCTTGGGTTGTTACTGTACCTTTTTCTTTATTTACATAAGGTTTGGTAGGAAGAGGTATATCTTAAATTCTATTTCTGTAAGGCCTCTGATTCAATTTCTGTCATCAATCATGAGATTTAAACTTGCCGTAAAGCTTACATCCTTAAATATAATGTTTAATATAAAAACTTTATCTTGGAGTTGCATAAAGCTTTGTAAATGTATTTATACATTAACATTTACAGTGAACAAGTACTTAACGCTTGCAGTATCATTCAGTCCTCATCATCCTTTTAATTATTATTCCCTCAGTTTTACAGATGAGGTAACTAAAGTTCGAGGAGATTACTTATCAAGCAGGGCTAAGAGTAGAGTTGAGGTTAGTGGGCACTTATTTTGGGTGTAGAATTTAAGGAGGTGTCAAAAAATCAGTAGTTAAGAAGGTATTTAATGCGGTATTTTAAAAAATAAAATCAATGCAAAAAACATACATGATAAAATATCAGAATTTTAAGTAAAGGTGGTGTAAAATACTACTTTTTTTGTTTTTGCCACACCTCCAACATAGCAGGGTGTTGTTACTAAGGCCCAGAGTGCCAGAATTGCTATTGAACTCTGACATTTGGGGCATTTTGGTAAAATTACCTGCAATGCTGATGTGCTTTATCCTGTTAGCTATAAGTAGTTTCTTTCCTCTTGAAAAGGTAAAGTATTACATTTTGTCTTTATCCAACCTGAAATGCCGACTCATTTTTTAGATTGTTCACATATTTCAGCCTTGCTTTAAAAGAGATGGCTTTTGAATTTTAAGAAATCTCAACCCCTTCATGATGAATAATTAGGTATAATTGATAACAACCCTGCCCACAAATTGTTGTTGCTGAGGAACAAGGACAAGACTTTCATAATTGTATTAGTTCAGAAAGCAAAATGGATCAACATACTCCACACAGAGTGGTAAAGGGTGTGTTTAGAATCTCTGAATGAGCTGTGGCTTGAGCCACATAAAAGACTTTACAATAAATCAGATTATATAAAAGTCATTTGTACTTGTATAGGTAGAAAAGAAGTAATACACATGAACATTTTTAGGAGAACTTTTTACATATTCTAGTTTGATGTAAAAAGCAGACTCACCTCAGAATAACTGATGTTTATATTTGTTGTTTTAAGATGGGAAAGCACTGAGACATTCAAAGAGAACAGAGTATACCTTTACTTATATGCTAACAATTCTGAGATTATGTAAAAAATTTTGTTGGCTCTACTTCGTATTTTCCCATTAATTGCTAGGGTCTAAAAAGATACAAAAAATTGTAAATAAGTTACTTGAACACAATATTAAATCCAAGCTGCCTTTATTACAAAGGGAAAAATGGTTAAAGAAAAATATCTACTCCACTTTAATGAAACATTCTTTGATGTTGATATCAAAAGGTGAAGAAAAAGCAAGAAAGATTTCTTTTTTGTGTATGTTTTTGCATAGATTCTTCACTGCAGTGGATTTGGGTGCCAAAGTACCAGTTCTTAAAGCACCTAATTTCTATGTGTTATTTCATGGGGTATCTCACAACCAATGGCCCTTTGCATGCTATCTTTTTATCTTTTATTCTGCTATATGAAAAATGAGACTGAAGCTAGCTAGTATGTGTTTTCTTTAGTCTGAAGACTAAATTACCCTTCTCACTGGTTATGGATATATGCATATCTATCTATAACCAATGCGACCTAAAATATGTATAGATCAACACACCTATAGATTCCAAGTATAGACTATCAATAGAAAAGGGCAGGATACTTTGTAGATATGTGTACATTATGACCTAAGGTCAAATAATTAGTAATTAAGCCTGGTAACAACACTGAGGGGTAGGCAAGATTTGCACCCAGTGTGGAGGCTGCAGGACCCATATACTCAGTTACTTGGTTATACTACTATACAGTATGACCAAAAACCATGATACATTTCAGTTTTTCAATAAATGCCATCTGTACGCAGAGCTGAAGAGCCAGTACAAGCCATACCCTGAATAATATTTAACAGTGTTTTTGTTTTGTTTTTTTGGCAGTGGATGGGAGTGGATGTTTATGAAATTGACAATAGATGAAATATTTTCTCTTAGAATTCTAGGCTATGGGGAAATTTCTATCGTGATAAAAAGGAGGGCAGGGAGAATGGAAGGAACAATTGCCTAGATAAATAGCTCTTTGAGGGAGTTTAAGGGGCTGGGGTCTCTTGCTGCATGCAGTTTGGGAAGGAGGCGGTATAGGCTCCTCAAACATCTCTGCTGCACATCTCATTTCAATGGTTTTGTTTGTCTTATTTCACAACTGTCAACAAGACCCTCTGCCCTACCCACCCACACAGGTGCTTTTGCTGTGCGTGGTAAAACGCAAGCTATGCTTTTGTGTACTTCAAGCTCATGTAACGCTGTGACATCAGAAGGTCTCAGACATTAGCAGAGTTGGCAGTTTTTAAAAGTTGATGTGACACAGCATTTGGTGACACTTCACAGGTGTGTCAGGGAGAGCTAAGGCAGAATGAAAATTGCAACAGAAAAAAAGCAGACTCCAATGCTCTTGATGAAATTTGAGTTACCACTGTGGGAAAAAAGGCCTCTGGTTCGTTAAAGCTACAGCCCCTGGAAATCGAATCCTTTCTTTCTCTGAAAGTAGAGGGAAGCAGTAGGAGCCAGAAGAAATGGAGGGGGCAGGTTTTAGTTTTCTGATTTGTTACTGAGTGAATCAGGAAGATAAACAGGCTTGATTTTCAAAAGACAGGCAATCCTAAATGGATTTCTGACACTGAGGTCTAGCTAGGCCTTTCTTTCTTCACGGGGATGGATATAATTCACAAAACTCCATCAACTACCTCGTGCTGTAAGCAATTGGTTTTTTACCCTCTTTAAGTAGTAAAACATGTTTTA
The DNA here is from genome assembly GCF_049354715.1 of Callithrix jacchus. Lineage (NCBI taxonomy): Eukaryota > Metazoa > Chordata > Mammalia > Primates > Cebidae > Callithrix > Callithrix jacchus. Next base: position 124,544,553 of record NC_133508.1, read on the forward strand.
AAGTTTTAAGAAAGAGGGAAAGAGAATTCTGGCTGGCTTTGGAGCTCTTGAAAACCAGACAGCCTTTGCTGTGGGTCAAGTAAAAGTGTAGCTGTAACATTTTTCTTCCTAAGCTGTGTTCTATATTTTAGCCTGGAATTTGATTTCCAGCAGGCCTACCAAAGCATTCTGCCTCTGGAATCCCCTGGTTTTGCATGCAGATGGCATGTTAATGAACTCACTACTGTGCATTCTGTCCAGCTCTGGACACGTTTGTGACATTATTTTTCAAAACAAAATGAGGTTAGGCAGTTGATTAAGCCTGATGAGAATTGGATGGCTAAGTTAAAAACATTCTCGAAACAGCACCCACTCACCCAGGATCGCTGCTACATGTGGATGAAACAATCCTCCCCAATGAAAGGTACTTGGATTCCCTGCCTATGTAGAGACTTGTAGAACTGTGTGCTTTCCAGAAGGTGTATGATCAAATTTCATTCTAACACTAGGTAACTCTGGGCTGTCTTCTTGATTCCTTGAGTATCTGTGGGAAGCTTGTGGATCTTTTTTTAAATTTAGGTTTCTACACCATCCTCCCTACCAAATGAGAGTCGGTACTCATTGTTGTCTTATGGGGAATGTTATGAAAATTAATGATGGATGATTTACCTCGTATTTTGTGCTTTGTGCCTTTTAGGAGGAAGGTGCTTATGCCTCCCCACTCTCCTCTCTTATTTTAAAGCACGTAATAAAGCACATATTGCACTGTAGCGAAATAAGCACCAAACTGGGAGTCAGGAGACTTGTCTAGACTAGAAAGTTAATTCTAGTCCTAAAGGGAAGTCAAATGGCAACTATGATTAACTTTGTCTTTCTAATGAAATGTTAGCCATGAGCTAGTCATTTACTCTCACTACCTCATCTTGCCCATCTGTTAAATAGGAATTTACTCACAACAGCTATATTTGCCAATGCATTCAATATATCATTAAAGGTAAAAGGGCTTTATATTCTGAGGATGACACTATTTTGAACTGTAAATACTGAAACACTGGCAAATATAATAACTTCTCCAACTTAAGTGTTAACTATCAGGTCTTCAATTTACTTCAAAAATTATTGTAACCAACTTTTGGCCTGTCTTGTCTAAGGGAGGGACATGATGCTATTGATTAATCCCAAATAATGAATTATACTCAAATTATGTTTGGTTTAGAATGTATTGTATGTTTTTTTAAGCAAGGTAATAATGCCTTTGTTAGGCAAAATATTAGACAAAATTTACAATTTCATAAACTGAGACCAAATAGTTGGTAGAAGGTAGCTCCAGGAAGAAATGTTCTCCAGGAAAACAATTATTTGGGCCAGGCTTCTCTTTCATGTGTTGTCCCCAGCATACAGCTTTGAGGAGGATGTTATCATTCCTAAATTTGCAGTTGAGGAGGTGGGAACTTAGGTTAAAAAACACTTGCCCATGGTCCAGATCACGAGGTCAAGAGATTGAGACCATCCTGGCCAACATGGTGAAACCCCGTCTCTACAAAAAGTACAAAAATTAGCTGGGTATAGTGGTATGTGTCCATAGTCCCAGCTACTTGAGAGGCTGAGGCAGGAGAATTGCTTGAATCCAAGAGGCGGAAGTTGCAGTGAGCTGATCGCACCACTGCACTTCATCCTGGCAACAGAGCGAGATTCTGGAGACTGTCTCAAAAAAACAAACAAACACTTGCCCAAGGTCACACTGCTAGAGTTGTCTGAACAGAGATGAATCTGACCCCCCAGAGCCTTATCAATAAGTTCGAATGGTCACCTATAAAGAAGAGCGTATTAGGATTAAAACTTTGCCATCCCAAGCCCCATCAGATAATAGATGGATGCTATACGTTTAAAACCATAGCAAACCAGTGAATGTTAAAAATGTCTGATTGCCTTGGGAAGGAGACAGTGATCCAGCTATCACTGTTTACATGTGAAAATATTAATAGTTGTAGGGCCATCTTGATGACACACTCTCCTTCAAAAGGATAATGACACTTATTTCCCATTTCATAGCTATTTGGGAAAGGAGAAGGAATTATCATTTGTTGTTTGTCTAGTAATTCAATTCGAGCTAACAATTCTTGAGCTCAGCACTTTGTATGCAATCACTCGTTTAATTCTCATCAAACCTATAAGGTAGTTTTATGGATCCATTTTACACATATGGAAACTGAGACTTAGAAAGGTTGGGTAACTTGCCCCGTATGTTCAGTACACAGTAGAGCTGATGTTTGAATCCAGGTCAGTATGAACTATGGTGTTATGTGCCAGGGACTGTGCCTCATTTAACTTGTGTGACGGCCCCTCAAGTAAGGCGTCATCACTGCCATTTAACAGGTAAGAAAATGGAGGTTCTGCACGGTTGCATAATGTGCTGAGGACACGTAGATGTGCCCTACTTGGAAGCCCGTGTTCGAACCAGAACTGTGTCACCTGCGCAGTGTGTAGCTCGACTCTGTTGAACTTCTGTTCAGTTATGGAACAAAGTGGGAGAAAATGTCTAAAACTTGGACCATTTGTGTCTTCAATCTTAAAGATCTTTAGAAGTACTTTTTTTTTTCTATCACCATCTAGAGATTTATCAAATCTCATTAGCTACTGTTAAAATAATTTGAGTGGAGCTCTGGGTTGGTTAGCATATTTTTTCTTTACATTTTCTAAAAATGGCCCCAATTGTGAGTCACTCTCATTTATCAAAGGAACTTCACTGTATCTGCAGCATTTATTTTTTCCATTTTCTATGAGACAAACCTTTGGCTGGAGCATATTTTAATTCCAGTTGACCCACTTTACTCCATGTTGCTTTGGACAAGTAGAAGTCTCTTCTGAATTTGCTTATGGGCTTTGCAGGCAGGCAAGGTGAAGATCATGGATGTTTGCAAACTAGATGTTCAAATCTTACTGAAACTCGGGAGGTAGATTTTAGGATA